>NC_056744.1:847603206-847708206 GCF_019279795.1 Protopterus annectens | reverse complement strand
TAGGTGAAGACATTGCTTGAAAATGCATTTGATGTGATGAAATCCTGACTTTATTGCAAAAATGTTGGTGTACCCTTCAGTATAAACGTAAAAAACATCTCACATGGTCATTCTGGAGTAGCATATATTGCACAACATGGTAATAGGCAAGCATCATGCCCCTGGTACCTGGCTGGAGGTCTATCACCACAAAAGTCAGGTTAAAAAAGAGAACGTCAAAATGAGGAAGAAAATGGCAAGGAAGAAGCTGCTTGGGAAGAACTAATGGTGCATGTATGTTGAGTTACTGGTAACATAACATTGCGTTTTAGAAAACTATGTACCTTGTCATGCCACGTCTGTAGAATACACTAAGCACAGCATGATCTCTGCAGCCAGGGTACTTCATTGACATACCAGAAAGACGGCACATGGACAGTAAATACCCGCTATCTCCTGAACCAGATGTCATTACTTCAAGCACTGTACTGAGCATGTCATGTGTTGCAAGGCATAGTGAGCACCATCTGTACATGTAAAAGGCAAAATAGATGATACAGAGGGCAAAGTTCATCCTATGGAATATTGCATACAGGAGTTGCATTGCATACAGATTTTCTCTACTAGTAGTGGGGTCATTCATGGGGTGCTTCTGGAAATGACTCATGGCGATGATGAATGCTAATTTATACTCAAAGAAAGCGTGGCCATTATATTAAAGGAAATGGCTACCTCATAGATGTGGCATAGCTATATGTCCCACTATAGGACATGGGAGTCAAAGTGTGGGATCCATAGGATGGTTTGAATGCATGTGTTTACATGGCATGACTAGCAAATATATCTATAACACAGATGGAATATAACTGGTAGAGACAGTGTTAGTAATGCTTTATGCTGTGGAACATCAGAGCAATGAGCCTTCACAGGCAACAGATGCTTTGGTGAGAATGTGGCTGCTTGGAAATACAATGGGTTAGATTTGATGAGTTGTGGCTGTGTATTAAGAAAGTACATCACTCACTCGACTGATTGCACAGGCATATTATGCAGTTGAACTATAATACAGTTTTAATCTGTGCTATCATCCCCTAAATGGATCCAGCAGCCATTGCCAATATATCTGGCCATGGTGGCACATAGACTAATGTGCTATGAATGGGATTGCAGTACCTCTTGAATGTTCTCATCTGAGTACTGGAGGCAGATGCCAAATGTTTCTTGGCGGCCTGTACCTCCATTATACTAGACTCCATAGATATCATACAAGGCACTCCAGATGCAGTAGAGAGGTGGTTGCCAACCATGTTCTATGTCCTGTTTGCTGTGTCTAACAAGTCTGAAATCTGACAAAGCCCGACTTCACGGGCAAAAATAGAGTCTTAGAATTATAGTTGCTGCTGCACACAAAACATGTGAAGTACAAGTAGAATAAAATTCAACAATAAATATATTAACAGTAGGAACCACATAGGTATTATGCAAACATTCCATAAAGACTGTTTTACTACATTATACCCTCTTGTCAGTTTTTCACTAACATAAAATCCTGGATGGCCCTGTAATGGCACACACACATACATTGAGGTTACTCATGCTTAGATTCACATTACCACAGAAGTCAGGTGCATCCACATGGAATGTATATTTTACATACCTACAATGATGACTTTTAGCCTGTTCTCATTACACAGAAGCTTAACTCTAGTGATTTGCCTAGTAAAAATATCTCTGGATCCTTTCCAGCCTGTAGTATTGATATCAATTATAGACACAGGCAGTTATATCATATTCAATTATAGGTCTTACTACAGCCTTGTATATCACTAGTAGAACATTTCTTCCATACTAGTTATGCTTTGTAAGATATCCTTTATAATTATGTAACACTTTCTAGTTGTCATGTGTACATTATCACCATACAAAAGTCCACTATCTACAATAATACTCAGATCCTTAATCTTCTCCTCATGTTTAAGAATAATGCTCTTCTAAATGTGGCAAGTATGAAAATAAAAGTAAAACCAATCGAGTTTAATAATAAATGAAACCAACAACAAATGTATATATAAAACAATTAAGTGCTTTCATCTCTTACTTATCCATTTGAGACTTCTTTAGAACCAAAAATACTCATCACAAGACATGATACATAAAAAAACTGATGACTTGTAGTCAATTAGTAGTATTACGCACACAATTTCATTTAAAAAGATATAACTCATATACTTAAAATAAATATAAAACAATGTAAAAGCCAAAAGATGACATTCAATAAAAACTCTACATTGTAAAAAATCATTATTATTCCACATTCCCATACCATACCATCCTCTTTAAAAACATATCAAATACGTCATAAAATATAACTTTAAGTATGTTACAAAAATAATAATTTAAAAATGTAGTACACATTTCTGTGCAGTCATTTTTATATGTTCCAAACACAAACAATGTCAATTGAATCGCATTCATCTCTCTTTGCCTATACACTGATATCAGTCCATGATTGGGAAGGAAGTTTCCAGCCTGCAATCCAAATGTATTTTTGGCTTCTTCTCATTCTATTACCTTCCCCCTCTAGCTATTTGCTCCAAATATATTGGCTTCTTTGCCAGTTTTCTCCAGTAAATTCCATCCCCCTCTTGCCTATTTTGTGTATCCCTAATTGCAGTCATTCCTATTGTCAGAATATCCTTTCTCCATTCTTATGTTGACTTATTTCTCAGAATAATTTCTGCAACTTTATGAATATAATAGTTTGTACAGCTAAACTCATGCATATTATCCAGATTCTCCCTTATTTTCACTTTAGCACTATGCAGTTGTGCATCTTCTTCTTCTTCTGTGAGATTCCCCTTATTTTGCAATACTTTAACCTTTGTCAGTCACTCTAAATACATTTTGTTACTTCCTAACCATATATTTTTCTTTTATTTCTACCCTATTTTTAAAATTTCACTTTCATTTTATCCCACTCACTAGCTATAACTTCTGAAGAAATTTCTACCTTCTCTAATAACAAAAATTTAACGAAGATAAACCCAGGAATATAAAACTCAAATGTAAAAAAATAGACAGTATTAAATATATTAAGCACTTTTATCCTTATAGTCTTCACAGACTTCTTCAGAACTGTTTGTACCATCTGTATTTTAGGCTTAAATAACTTCCCTATTCAATCATACAACTCTGTGAGGAGTATAAGGATGAAAGCACTTAACATATTTGATACTTTTTTTTTGTTTGAGTTTTGTACTTTTGGCTTTGTGTCATCATTAAATGTTTTGGACAAATGCACAAAACTATGTATATTTTCAAATAATTAAGTTTAATACTCCTGTTAGGAACAATTGTCCAAAATTGACAACTGCACCATCAAGCATTAAATAACTTAAAATTAAGGTTATCCATGCTAAGCTGCATACTACAGCCTATGTTCCTACTTAACACTAATTACTGTCTGTTCTTGTCTTATCTTTATTCCTCTCCAAAATGTGAAAAACAACTTGTATGCTTTCAGAAAACATTAACTTAGCCTTAACTCATTATATCCAAGTGATGCCTCCAGGTGCATCAGCAGTTAACTCCCACTGATGCTTCTTGGCATCAAATATTGCTTGTTCATATTTACAGCAATAATTTCAAACCATGCTCTGTGCAAAGGTTTTAAAAGATTTCATGTTACAGCTAACACAATGGCAAACTCAACGGCATTAATATTTGACTTCCATCTAGTGCAAGTAAATAGATATTAACCGTTGTTTTTATGATGTTAATTTGCATTGATATAATTTTTACATTTTTCTAAATAATTCAACAACCAAGTAACAAAGAATGAACTCTTTAGCCTCATATGAAAGCTTTCAGCTAGATGAATAAAATGCGGCTGACAGCATGTTTGCAACTTGAGTAGTTGCTGAAATATTGTAAGTTGTTTACAAAATACTACAAATGTAATACTGTGTTTACTGTGACTTATAAAATTCAGTTTAAGACTTAGAACCTAAAGAATACTACCACAATAAAAAAATAGTTTGTGCAAAAGAGTTTGCCATTTATACTTCTTTCATAACCCCTATGGTTCCAGAAATATGAACATTTGTTTGAAATGTGAGGACATAATTTGAGTCTGTCAAAACGCTTAAGCTCCGCCCATTGGAAGTTACAGTACAAACGTCCTGAGTTCCACTGGAGTGAATGAGTTAAGGAAAAAGTGCAGACTATCTTTAAATAAAACTAAATTCTACACTGTTCCAGTAAATGCATTATAGTATTTATTCCTCAGAAAAGCTGCTATGTCTTATTCACTTCCAATAATTTCAAACTTCATTTTGTACTGAGCTACTTACCCTTGTATTTTTCATTTTTTGTTTCTCTCAATAAACAATGTCTGGACCTCTTGGTTTATTGTGTTCACCTATAGTCAGCTTGCTTCAATGGAAACAAGAACAAAATGTACAGCTACCCTCAGCTGCAGTCTTCTCATCTGGCACTGAACATTTATTTTCTTAAAGAAAACTATTCATTACATTGTAGTCTCTCATTTTTTAAAACACTTGCTTACACACACAAAAAAACCTTGTCATTAGACCAAGAGCATACATTTAGGCATTCACTTATGCAAAAAAGAAAGAAAACATTTAAATTCTACATGTATTATAATCAGTGAACATTTACATCCCATTCCACCATAGCTGGCCTTAGGCATAGGCCAACTAGGTGGCCGCATAGGGCGCCGGTCTGGTAGGGGCACTTTTCCAGTATTTATTTGGTGTAGGTAGACCAGGATGGGGGCACCAGGTAGTGTGGTGGGGGGGGGGGTGCCATGGAGCCCTTTTGCCTAGGGTGCCAGTTGACCTAAGGCCACTCCTGCAGTCCACATCCCAACAGCTCAAGATCACATCTTAGTGAATTAAACATGCTTTTGTCCAGCTTTTCATCTCTTTTTACATCATAATGCCTACATGTCTTAAAACCTAAAAAAGTATCTGTTTACTTTAGCATTTTTATCACATACAACAATCACTGAAAATGCTTTGCTATATAACATGCAATTTTATCGTGATTGCCACTATTTCTTATTTCTTTTGATTCATTTAAAGTCCTCCATCTCATTTTCCTTACCATCTACCACATTTTTTCTTCTGTCTCTTCCACATTCAGATCTCTTTAGTACTTTTTATTTCTAGCATTCATACCTTCTGATTTCAGTGTATCAATTGTACCAGTGTTAATGTTTTGTACTGAACCTATTGTTTGACCTTTTACTCATGTGGCAAGTCATCGTCTTAGGGTACAGTCTGTTCAGAAATTTCTTACTTACTTTGTTAGAAAGACACTGGAAAATATGCCAGCACATTTCCCCATTGTTTCTGCACACACAGTTTGTGCTGCAACAAAATGTTCTCAACAATTTTTACATCAGTTCAGTAAACTCATTATTTTGTTAGGCAAACTTTGAGCACTTTCATATCACTTAGCTAAAACATTATTCACTATTTCATTATATTGGTTTGTCATGAAATTGATGACATTCTATGGTGGTGTAGCGGTAGCATTGTTGCCTCACAACAAGAGGTTCTCCAGTTCGATTCTCAGCTAGTGTGCAGGGAGTGCCTTCTGTGTGGAGTCTGCATGTCCTCCCAGTGGGTCGAGTGGCATTCTGAAAGACATGTGTGAATGGGCGTGCCTTTGTTGAAGGTTGGTTGTTGAGCTGGCAAGTTGGCACTGTGAAAATCTACTGCTAATCATTAGTGGACTGGAGTTCTGCTGTGGCGACCCCTAACCGGGAAAAGTTGAAAGACAACAACATTGGCTTGTCATGAAATTCCTTGCAACCTGGTTTAATAATTGTTTCACCTAGTTGACATTTACCACAGGTTCTGATTCTGATCCTTTGGTTTGGCTGTAGCAGGGAAAAGCTCACAGACTCTGGTCAGAATAGCTTAACAGTCAGACACATCTTGGAAAACTATGTCTCACTCTATGTTTTGTGAACACAGTTTAAGCAAAGTATACTTGACAGCTTGTAACACAAGTAAGTTCTAATGTGGAGAAATGGCAGAGGTAGAGTATAAGCTTCATCACTTTACTCAGGTTTCAGTTTATGTGAAAAAAAGATTTATTTTTTCTACTTGCTGAACCATACATATGACAATGTTATGGTGTTTCTAATGGCAAGCAGTCTAAGGTAACAGTGCATTTATTTATTCATTGGTATATTTACAGGAGAACCCCCCCCCCCAATAAAAAGAAAAAAAAAGAAGCAACTTCTTTATTTGCATACTTCTGGGGGAGGGGAAAACTAAAAGAAATAAGAGTAATAAGAATCAAAAAAGTTAATCTGTATTGCTTTTTCTGTTTCATAGGATCCAAACTAAACAAAATGATTTTCAGCAGGACAATATTACTCAAAAAAAAAAAAAAACAATACTACTCATAGTCACCATTTCACATTTTCTACAAATTAGCAACAGTCCTAAAGGTCTGCACTGATTTTAAGCCATCAGCATAACAACAGAAAGATGCCTTTGCACCAAGAACATATTCCAACTTTCAGGCAATAGCATTTCTCTTTATGGACCAGTTCCTGAAGACTCATCTCTGCTTTGTTTTCTTCCTCTGTATTATCAGATCCATGACTTATCTTAATGCAGGCTCTTAGACTTATTTCTAGCCTTTGGTGCTGCGGTAGCATTGTTGCCTCATAGCAAGACGTTGTCCCGTTTGATTCTCAGCTAGAGCGTCTTCTGTGTGGAGGCATACATGAATGGGGCGTGCCTTCGTTGAAGGTTGTGCGTCAGGGCTGGTAACCCAGTACGTAAAAATCCACTACCAATCATTAGCGGACCGGAGTTCTGCTGTGACGACCACTAACCGGGAAAAGCCGAAAGACACAAGGCTATCTATAAGGTGACCCCTTATAAGCTCCTCCAGTTCTTCTGTTTGGTCTTAGTCTTACTCTCTATGCATGTATCTCTGTGTGTTCAACATGAGAGCCTTTATCTTCTTATCTAAAAGCTAATTTGGGAGAAATATTCATTCTTCTCCATTTCAACTTAATGTTTATCATATGATCTATTTTTGCACCACTTCCCCTCTGAACTGGTATTGCACAACTGGAGTATTATATATATATATATATATATATATATATATATATATATATATATATATATATATATATATATATATATATATATATATATATATATAAACATACATACGTGGGTCTATGTTGTTTTATTGAAATTTCAAACCTTTGAAACCCATATGGCTGAGACCATATGATTGAAGTTTTGAAACTTTGAAACTACAACAAAAACACTAAACCTAAACAAAAAGCTTCACCTTTACATTTTTGCACAGGGGCAAGCCCTCCTGCACCCCCTTGTGGGGGTTGCTTCCCCCACACCCTCGGTACTTAAATGTACCAACTCCGCGATCACACTACAGCAAGGAAAAATGGTAAATCTCCAGTTCTGTGCTGTACGGCGATCTTATTTCAAAGTGTTTGAAGTTTCTAAACTACTGAAGAAGTTTTAATATTTTGTAAGTGGAATCACTGTTGCACTTTGATTTTTTTTATTCTGATTGGTTTCTTTCACACCAAAATGAGCGGTCATCATAAATGTGACATTTAGTTCTTTTGACCATCTGGGTGAGCATGGCATGTTATTGGCACAGTACTTTTGTCAATGCTGCTACTAGATGGCAGCAATAAGATTAAGGCAGTCAGGGAATATTGTTTACTGTGTATAGAGTATTTCACATAATTTTACAGTATTTAAAAATGTATAAAAGCGAGCTGGTAGCTAGCATGTTGCTCATTTTAATGGTAGTTTGACCGATAGTTACAACATTTCAAAACACTGACCTCTTTGATGCAGTTTCCACTGGGCCCGTCAGCTTTACCAGCAGCCTGTCTGTATACTATTTGATAGAGTATGAAAATGTCATTCCCAGAGAAAGGCTGTGGGTTTAAAGGCTTTTGTGTCATAATGTTAACTCTGCCAAGCATAACCAGGCACTATAGATAAAGCAAGCAGATTCGTCATAACCTCACCTCATGCCGAATATCACAGTGAGCCCATGGAAACATTCAGATCATTATGCATAAATTAATTTGCTAGCATGCCTGTTTGCCTGATATTTTTGAACAATACCTCTTTTTCTTTGAAGTCTTTTCTTCTCCTAGCCATGTCTGTCTGCCAGGGGAAAACCTTACATGCTGAGATACACCACAGTCAGAGCAATAACGCAATTGATCCTAGAATCAACATTAAGCTTTTGAAAATGGGCCACAGTAATATTCCTGTAACTGATGAAACTCTGCATCAACAAATTGAGTGTCTGTGTTCAGTTTAATATTTCAGATTTTTCATACTCTAATGGCTGAAAAGGTTTAAGCAAAGAAAATTGCTTGTCATTTTATCAGTGATAAGAATGCTGATGTGAATCAGGAGTGGATGATGGTAAAACAGCATGTAGTCCTTTTGGCTTTAATATGGATGATACTGGATTATTTTTAATGATTTCCAACAGATTCTTTACAATTAATGAATTCAGAAAGGAAGTAAAATGTAAAGACAGACTGACAGTCAAACTGCGCTGTAATGAAGATGGCTCAGAAAATCTTAAAGAATCAACCACTCTCAGCTGCATATTACACTGCCTTATGCACATAACTACGTTCCACAAGAAAGAAAATTGACCAGTCTGATCTGAAGGCAATTTGATAGTGAAACCACTTGTCTATTCTACCAGTGCTGAAATAAAGAAATTATTATTTTTATTTTTCATTTTATATTTGATGTTTATGCCTTCTTTAGAAGATGTAATGCCACATGTATTTATTTTATTTATTTGACATTTTTTACCAGGATGTCTGACTGGACTAAAAGTCTATTTTCAGTGGATGTCTGGGGAGAAAAGCTCTAAGTATGATTAAAATGTGATAATGTAGTTTCAAATTATCAATATAGACAAATAGCAAGAATTTAGTATAGTTAATAAAGAGCAATTTTCGGTACAATAATTTCAATACAGTGTGGAATATAATTCCAGGAACATGTATAATGTAAATACTGTAATCCAGAGTGGTTCTATTAAGTAAATGCAAGTTTGCATGTTAAGTAGAACTGTATATATATCAACTCAGCAACCTGATGCTAGTGCTTAAAGTTTGACTAACTACATGAAAAGAACTTGTATTCAAAAGTAGCCCACATTACCTGCAAAATGTACTGTGGTTCCTTCATGCACTTGATACTGACATTTCATATAATTTAAAGCCCAGTACAGAAAACTGTACTTGAAGTACCTTACAGCCTACAATGACAGCATGGAATGAACATTTATCCTGACTTCTGATTTCTGATGCCATCAGGGATATTAAAATGGCATTAGATGCACACAGAAAATGACATCTGCTGAACACAAGCAAAAAATATTCCTAAACTTATGAGGCTATCTCTCAACCACAGAATGACCTTGAACTATGAAACATCATACAAAGTTTGTCCATTGCCTTACAAATCAACCTGTTTAATAAGTGCTACAGACCACTTTTGAATATAATTTGCAACAGTTGAAAACTCGACTGGTACAGAAGCTACAGATATAGTATAAAAGTACAATGATGGCACTAGATCTGATGACAGCCTAAACCTGTTTCACTTTGGCTTCATTCTTCTCACCGTTCCTGTCTCTGTCTTCCTTTAACATTGTGCAGCAGCTATTTAGTCAATTAGCCAACATAACATTACTGGTGAGACAAGGGCGGTCAACGTGCTTTAGCTAGGATCATTGTGCACTTCTCCTCTTGTGTGATTATGGATATTGCTCTCCTATCTACTCAGCTTTAAAGTGTTTGGGGTGTGTAAAAGTGACAGCATGCTGGAAAATGCCACGCCAGATACAGACTTAAATACAGGTATATCCCATAGCTAAAATAAGAAATACACTAGAACAGATCACTCATTAGACCTATGATTGAGTACAATGGCCCATTCGGAATGTATCTGACCAGACACCTGCAGCAGCTGGAAAGGCCCCAAAAGTTCCTCACCAAAAGGATAAAGGGTCTCAAAAATATGTCTTATGCTGCCCGACTGAAAGAACTCCAGCTCTATTCAGTCTCATACCGCTTGCTCAGAGGTGACCTGTGCCTGACATATAAGGCCATGTCAAACCCTGATTTGATGAATATGCTTCACCTCAAAAAATCTAGATCCCTCAGAACCACAAGGGCGGGAGACTTAAACCTTGACACGGTTATTAATAGAACATGCTGGAGGGACAGATTCATCACCCAGAGACTCCTATGCTGTGGAACAAAATCCCGGTACATGTGAGGCAGAGCACCTCGCTGGCCTTGTTCAAGAGGAATCTTGACCAATGGATGGGGGATCGCAGATATACCCCAGGGATTACTTCAGTGTCACTGCTTGACAGAGGCACAGCAAAATAATAGGCATAGTTTTATTCAAACTAAAGGGGTGGCGAAAGCCAAATAACTATGGGCTAGGCTTATAAATGCCCTTGGGCAGATAGCCTAGTATGAACCTATGAACCTATGAACCTAAGATAAAACACATTCCCCCGGATTCATGAAGCTCGGCGCAAGGCCGTCATAAGGCTTGCGCCGGCCGTGCGGCGTAGATGTGGAGTAGTCACGCCATATGCATATTAATGAAGGTGCGCAGCCGCCACAGCCACGTGCATAGGAAACGTGCGTGAGTGCAAGCAGCGTATCGAAGTTGTGCAGGGAGGCGTGTCAATGTCAGCTTTCGAGGAGCAACCTAAACTGCTGAATATTATATTCCACCAGCAATAGTAATTGTACCTATCAGTGTCTGTGGAGACTGAAACGTATGCAAAGCAGAGTCCCTGCGAACAGAAAATGAAGACTCAAACACAAATGCATGGTAGGGAATAACGGGTCCCTACCCATGAACAAATGACTGGAAAACCATGTGCCTGTAGTCCAACGTAGTGTAGATAGCTATACCATGTGGAAGTGAAACGTATCAGATGTTAGTGCGCCGCCAGTAGGTACATCCAGTCCAATGGAGAGAGTCACCAGCCGACCCATAATTTGAGGGAGGGAACATAGCTGTGCAGATGTGTCCATAACAAAATACACGAGGAGAAATGTAGATATAGGTAGTGACCTTATGTCTGAATCATATCCCACAAGCCATGTAATAGTCACATACAAAAGGTATGCCCGTATTTCACATACCAAATGTGATAGGAAATAGGATATGTATGTAAACGAAACAGAAGGAGCATATAAACGAGCCATAACAACACGGACACGTGTAGGCCGAAAGGAACAGTATGATCCGTACCATCGACCAAGATTACCACCTGTCCCACTTTGCGAGCGACAGTCCCTCTGTGGGCAGATGTGTCCTGACACAAACATGTAAAACTGGCAAATGTCCAGAGAATATAGGACATAATTCCTCCGTAGACGTCATGCAATAGTTGCATTAAACATATTTCACTGGACGTATAATACATAAATGTCATAACAAACAGAATAAGATACCGAAATGCTACAAGAATAAGCTTAGATATAGGCAAGAATTGTAAGTTCTATCTGCCGAACTGACCATGGGTATGTGTTGGCCTGCAAAATATGCTGTGTTCACCGCAACTGTTACAGTAGGGTTGCCACCCTCACAAATGGTCAAAGTGGGACATGTTTGGTACAGACATCAGACTGTACAGGTCGACACATACCCACGGCCAGTATAAAGGACAGATCATAACTGTTTTGCCTACAGAAAAGCGTATTCCTGTAGCATTTTAGTTGCTTAGTCTGTTTCTCATAACAGTCAGGTATTTTAGATACAGAATTAACTGTTTAATGCAACTATCACATAAAATATAAGAAATATGTTTGTCCTAAAATCTCAGGACATTTGCCATGTTGACAATTACATGTCAGGACACAACTGCCCAAAGAGGGACTGTCCCTCGCAAAGTGGGACAGGTGGTAACCCTATGTCACACTGTGAACAATTGAAAAGGTGGAAACACAACCATTGATTGTGGGGAGGCAATGTCCACAACAGTCAGACATGTGTAAGGAATAGCTTGGACATAGGAAAAGGTGCCATCCTACCAATGAGTAGAACAGGCTGGCAAAATCCGGAAGGCAGCTGTATAATCCGAACGTGTATGTGACACAGTCGAACGGGTAGTACCTGGATACACCAACCAAGTAATGAAAGTGACGTAAGGGCGTGTACCTATGTGCGTGAAGTATAGCATGTGGACAGCAAACATGGCAGGGTAGTCCACACAACCATAAAGGTACCTGACACATGTAGGGTAGTCAATGTGTAACTCTGGCCGTGTCATGGGCCAACAACCAAAGTAGCGCTCTATGGGGTGTGAGTAATTCGCGTGTGAGGGGTGTGTGTTTAATGGTAAATTCCTCAAAGGCGATACTTGTGTCATATGCAGAAAAGGTAAACCGGAGGTGTATGAGGGGGCAGCGGGTGAAGTGGAAAGAAACACAACCTCATGTAGAAACAGCTGCAAGACAATCAGACAGGCCATAGTGTAGAACACAATCCCACAAACATATGAATATGGAAATATGCGAGACAAATGTATAGATACGGCACCATCACATACCCACAGATGGGTCCTGATGGAACTGGCCATAACAAACGCAACACACCTGGATGCATAATAGCCTACCCAGCATACCCTCCACAACACACAACCAGCCACCATACCAGAACATCCACCAAATCCAGCCATACTTGGTCCACTGGTTTGTTGTAGAAACAGCTACACACAGTGACCCCTACGCATATGTAGTAGGTATTGTCACCCTAGGCAGTGTCAGGATTGCAAACCATGTATCCCCTGCAGGTAAAACCCCCTGCACGTTTTCATGAAGCCACAAAAATCTTCGTTATCTAACTTGTTTTCGTCTTGACCAATTTTTGGGATATCCCTCACGGGATGACCAACTTGTGTAAATAGTAGAATGGGTATGACGACATGATGTCCAATCCAGTAGATATCTGGACACAAGTCAGAACGTGCAGTGGAGGTCCATGACACTGTCCAGCCCTAAGTGGGCATGCATAACCTACCACCTAGGATAAAATGCCTTCCCGTGATGCACGTGTCCAGACACGAATAGGAGGGAGAATATAATGCACACTTTTGCAAAGTGGAAAATGGCATGAGGGCGAGGAAGACACTACGTAAACAGGTCAACCCTGATCAAGTGTGAGGGACACTGACTGTGTGCAGTCATGACTGACCATACCTGTCAACCTGTGTGAGCAAGATATCTGGACAGAGCCGTGAATATAAGTGAGACAAAGGTCCAAACTCAGGGACAATCTGTAAACATATCTCTTAGAAACATAGAATTTTATAGAATAACAGTTTGCACATTGGCATTAAAGTCTGGAGTATGAAGTCTGAAACCCAACTGTCTGTCAGCACGTTCCGACTGCAGTCTTTAATGCTGAGCTACTGCTGTGGGAACACAACAGCGTATTACAGAGGTCCGTGCAATACCACTCAACTGTCTGGATATTCGCAGAATGACCAGGGTCAGCACCTGTCCCACTTTGCAAGCAACAATCCCTCTGTAGGCAGTTGTGTCCTGTGAAAAAAACCAAGACATAGCAAATGTCCTGAGAGTTTATTTCCTAATTTACTTTAATAGTCGCATAAAACAGTTATTTTATATATGAATCCTCAATATGTTATGTGAAGTAGCATAAGCAATTCAAATGTTACTAGAATAAGCTATTGTATTTACAAAAAAGGTTAAAGTTCAGTACTATGCGTGGCTGTAGGTATGTTTTGTCCTGGAAAATCTGACATCTCTACAGAACATGTCCCACTTTGGGCAGTCGAAAAGGTGGCAACCCTAAGAATGACCACAAGTTCACCCCATAGTGTTGGTGTGTGCCTCCGACAATCTGCACCAGTGTGGTAAATAGCTGAGGATTGACGTCAGTAAATAATGAGAAATATCCTGAGTATAAGACTCCACAACCTGCAGAAAAATCATGCTAATGCAAGACCTAGCATTCTATCAACGTTGTAAGCTTGTAAGAGCAATCGTTAAAATGTGTCCCTAATTGTTCCCCCATCGTGTAGGTTTTGCGCAGGTTCGGTGCTCTAAGAGGTTGGGAGGTATGGTCCGTACATATTTACAGGAACAGCCCTTCACACTTGTGTAATGTACAACCGCATATCTGTAGTCACTTCATGTCCAAAAATAATAATCCCCATATGACTGTATACAGGTAATAGTCAAATGTGAATGGGAACACCCCTCACCGTGGAGTATGCACTGTAACAAACACACCTATAATATGTAATGCCAACAGAATTAGCTGCTGACAGGTGCCCAAACACCTGTGTCTATAAACACAGGTAAAACTTCAAAATAGGGAGATAAGCCCTGTCCATATGCTTCGTCTGACATTTGACCTCAGCCAGGGAAGTTCCATTCACTAGGTGGACAAGCTTAAACCCAGATCACTACATGAACACCCTGACAATCAAAGACCTGTATGTGGCTGGACTATATGCCTTCGTGTTCTGCATACCCTCGGAGTGATTAACAATGCAGCTGGAGTCCACAGCAGTAGGCAATAGGGAATGTGTAATATGTAGTACCGCCTTTTTCCCAGCAGGAGAATGGATGCCTGTGTTGTAGGTGAAGCGGTGAGGTGTATGTTTATGCAGCTAAGTACTATGGGTATGCATATCAATGAGGGAGAATACCAATAGAATAGTGGTTCCGGTATCCGGCCAATGTGAATGCAGTCCTGGTTGACCTACGACCACTGCACATATAACTTGAAAGTGTAATTAAAGCATTCATGCAGTACACACATTTAAATATGTAAAGGTGAACGTGTGTTTCGCAGTAGTCCATAAACGGGAATACAAATATGTAACTGTTATGGTCAGAATTATGAAAGTTCACGGAAGCACAATTATCTATGAAACATATGTAACCCACAATAAGGATATGCAAGTGCCGGCGTGTGTAATCCGCTCACAGAATAGAAAATGAATGGTGTTTTCCCCACGTTCCATGTACATGGCTCATACCTGTTAAACCTGTAAAGTATGAAACCGGACAAAGCCATGACAACAACTGGTACAAATAGGGACAATCCCCAGATATTGCCCTAACAAACATAGAAAGTGGATAGAATAACAGGTGTGTCACTAGCATGGATTCTCTGAAGGGTATGAAGTCGTAACCTGAAATGTTTGTCATTATTTACCAATGTCAGTCTTTAATGATATGCCACTAACTTGCCAGATAGACACAAGGTTATGAAAAATGGACCACAAATAGGGACTATCCCCAGATATTGCCTAACAAACATAGAAAGTGGATAGAATAACAGGTGTGTCACTAGCATGGATTCTCTGAAGGGTATGAAGTCGTAACCTGAAATGTTTGTCATTATTTACCAACATCAGTCTTTAATGATATGCCACTAACTTGCCAGACAGACACGAGGTTATGAAAAACGGAGCAAAGATAAGAGGCAAACAGCTGTACATGCAGTGGAAATCTGTACAGTTGAAAGGTATGATATGGAGATATATATACACATATATCCACAGACATAATCCAAAGCAAATTACGAGATGAGGAATGTACAGACATATGTATATATGTACAGATATATATATCTATAGACACACACGATACATGAATAGATATATACACAACAAACATATGTCCCAGTACATATAACACATGTACATAAATAGGTCACGGTATAGCTAATATGGATAGACAGACAGACATGCATGAAAGGAGAATACACCGATGGTTTCCAAACCATTTCCTGGAAAGTACCAGTGTGACAGGGCCTGCAAGTTCTACACGTTAAACATGAATATAGGTGTCCTTTGCAGGACCCCAAAAATTGATCCGTATGAAGTGCGAACCATCATTGATGCTAAAGATGTCACAGCTGCAACAACAATATTGCTGTACATGCAACAGTAGCAGGTGCAAGGGTAATAGCACATGGGTCGATTGAATGTATGACGTATGAGCTGATATCCGCAGAGTGGGGAGTGCTCAGAAGTGTCCTCACACTTTATTATTGCTCACATTAAACATGTCTAATGGGTACTGTGGAGGTGTGTCAGGTATGGGAATCATGGGTATGCAGAGTTGGGCCAAGGTGCTGGTTGGCACAGATCTATTAGGTATCCCCTCATGGGAGTGATCAATATACCTATGTGGGTATAGCACACGCCTATATTCACCAAAAAGGTGCAACCCACCCACTGGATATTGTGTAAACCATTGGGGGAAGATGTAGGGACCTATATCAGTGTCATGTAGGCGATTATCATGGATGGACACGCATCCGACCAAGATGGTAACCATTCCTGCCAGAATGTCAGAATAAGACAGCTGGACTAAGGCATAGTACATGACAGACAAATAGGGACTATATTAAATATACCTCAGACAAAGTCAGATGGTTGATAGAATAATTGCATAGTCGGGAATACGAATGTTATGAGAGTTAGTAATCATGAAATAGAAATGTCAGTCATGATTACCTAACCGCACAGTCCGTCATGGCTTGCCAGCAATCTATCAGAAAGGCACATTATCATGACAAATGTAACAGAATCATAGGTCAAACCCCAGGGCGTATACCCATAATGTGTACAGGTGAGAGGTATGAAGGTAACCCGTCCTAATGAAATGTACATAACTAGTGATACTAGATGGACAGGTGAGAAGAAATACGTCGGGACAAATGACAAAACATGTACAACTCATAAGCATGTTTGTCCACAAATGTGAATTACAACGTATGGCCTGTGAAAGTCAATGTGGAAGGTTAATAGACTCAAACGACATGTGTCCCTCAGGGTGTCATGCAGTGTCACCGATACAGTGTCCAGTCCACCATACTCATACATGAGCTCTGCCACTGACGGAAAGTGCAAATACCGACCTACACATAAGGTGCATGATGGAATAAGTAGTGTGGATAAGCACCTGTTGGCCTGTGTGAGGAATATAACCCAGTGGGTGGGTGTGTTCAGCAATAGGAATGTAATGGCAACTGGCCTGTGATGGTGCCTTGTATTGTGTGTATTGGCCTAACTGTATGAATGTGCAGATGTATGGCTCATATGTGTGGTGTGTTCCTCTAACAATCTGTACCTGCATACCTCTCAACTGTACAGATTTTTGCAGAATGTCCAGATTTTTGCCTCATATATTTGGTACATTTTTCATAAAATTGTGGTTCTCTGGCAAATTAGTGCAAATAATTAAAGACTGAAGTTAGAAAATAATGAGAGACATTTGAGTTTCAGACTTCATACCCTTCAGAAAATTCACGCTAATGCAAAACCTGTTATTCTATCAACTTTTTAAGTTTGTAAGAGCAATATTTAAAAATTGGCCCTACTTTTGGGCTTTTGCCCCACTTTTAGTTATGGCTTTGTCCAGATTTCCTGCTGTCGGAGGTTGAGAGGTATGTGTACCTGTCTGCCAAATACCTGAGAACTGACGTCATTAAATAATGATAAACATATGTGTTTAAGACCCCAAATCCCTCAGAAAGGGCATACTAATGCAAAACCTATAATACTGCCAACTATCTACGTTTGAAAGAGCAATATGTAGAATCTGCCCCTATCTGTACCCCCATCATGTTAGGCTTTGTACAGATGTTTTGCACTAGGAGGTTGATAGGTATGATCAGAAACAGATACATGTCTGAGGAAACAGCATTATCAACCGCAAGATAATGCAGAAGGTATGAAAAGCGCTGCAGTAGGAAGTTCATCTGCAGGTATGTGCTGACATGTCAAATGACACAGCAGTCTACAGGAAGTACCTATAGGGTGTCACCTTTACCAATGATGACAGTGGGACATACCCACAGCCATGCATACACCACAAATAGACATAGCACACAGCAAAGCCTAGGCCATGATACACGACGCCTTCGGCATTTATGGATTGAGTGAGAGTACAGCAAGGAAAGATGACTGCCAGGCTATTCAGCAAACACCCGCAGGGGCATGCAAGACCGCCCGTAACACGAACATTGCACGGACAATGTTGGGATTTGCAACATACCCCATTTGTATGTGTAAGGCATCGTGTATCATGGCCTAGGCTTTGCTGTGTGCTATGTCTAACTATGCGATACATGAAACAGTAAACTGTCTGTGCAAGAGCAGAGTTATGTGCAGAAATGTACCCGGATGTTATGCAGCTAACGTTGCTAAACGGAGCAATGACAACTGCAAATACAGTATGAATACAGTCGAAGAAGCATGCCAATGTCCAAGTCCAAGGCCAGTGGCGGCTTTGTCCATTGGATATCAATGAACCAGTAGATGTCCTCCCCCGATCCCTGGTGTGGAAGCGTAGCACAGCGCCACGAGAATGCGCTGTACTTCAACACAAGACATATGGATAATATGCATACAAAATGTAGGTTTAGTTAGATGAATGGCAAGCCAGAGACAACATGGCTACTGCGTACTGGTACCTATGTGTGGAAGCGCTCTGTCAGAGATGTAACGAAGCATTTTTAGGCAATGTGAGGCAAGTGAGGCCGAGGATAGTGAATCACAACATGTCATGCCATATGGGCCAAGCCTCTACAGTGTAGTGTAGGTTAAGGGGACTATTAGAGTAGAAGATAGGTGACAACAGGAGTGTGTATGTACAAAACACTGTAACCTCATTGGAGCAGTGTCACATGTGTGCTGTCAGTACTCGGTGGAAGAGGCGTGTCATGAGCTATCCCAGGGAACGTCAGGAGACTGACGGCGTATGCCATGGATACCACCGATGTGACCTGCAAACCTGCCCACAGTGTGTCTGCGCCCGTGCACGCCAGTAAGCCCGAGTAAGTATGTGTGCGCGCGTGTTAGCCCGTGTGCACGTGTGAAAGAACGAGTAAGCTAGTGTACGAATGGTGAAGCCCGTGTAATGTTGTGTATGCATTTGTAAGCAGGTATACATGTGTACTACACACATCACACACGTACTGCACACACAGACACACATGCTGCCAATACTACACACATCAGTGAAATGGCACATGGATGGAGACTACATCATCAGAGGTAACAGTGCTGTAAACTATGCTACAGTGATGGTCATAGCTGCAATGCATCATGCCTGCTGAAGTACACCTGGAAGTAACACACTGTGTGTTAACAGCATGCTAACATCAATACAGTGGAATAAAGCCACTGTGTGCAGCAGCACCAGGTTAGTCAGATCCTGCATCAATGTTACACATCACAGGTGGTGGCACAGGTGACATCATATGTACAGGGTGTGGTGTTAACATGTCCAGAGCTGTCATAGAGCCATCCAATGTACACGTAGGTGTGCGTGTGTGTGAGGGACAATGGTTATTGCATGGCCCAATGGTGGTGCAATGGGTGTGTGTATGTGATAGCGTAGCTGTTTGTGGTAAGTGTGTGTGTCTGCATATACACAGGTACAGCATGTGTCAGCCATATACAGGAAGTTGTGGGACAGTCACAGACCGTACCTGCCAGGCTGTAGAGATCCCCATTACTGGCCATGGACACCCCTCCATGCATCCAACACAACCCAGTCCTGCACCTGTCAATGTCTACACATACAGTCCTGGGATCTGTACCACAACCTGTGGATAAACGTGTGTCTGTAATGTTAACCTGGGGTGCATAGACTTGACAGTTACTACAGACGGATATGAACCATACTCACACTCCAATGTAATAATCACCGCTGACTGTTTCCGAGATCTGCATACGACCACTCAAAGGTGCTGCACTAACATTGTTTCCAATGCCCGTGTAATACCCACCAACACAATAACCGGTCACTACACATGTATAACCCACGATCACTACAGCACACAGTATGTGCACTATCACAGAGCCATAGCAGATGTACATACATCCAAGGTGTTCACGTACAGACAATGCAGCACAGTCAAGAGTGATAATCCCAACATACATATATATATATACAATATATATATATATATATATATATATATATATATATATATATATATATATAGCTATATACATACATATTTCTCTCTCTCTCAATATATATATATATATATATATATATATATATATATATATATACACACATATATATATATATATATATATATATATATATATATATATATATAGATACATACACACACACAGACTGACCACACACACACACCACACACACACACACACACACACACACAAACACACGTGGCAGGGTTGGGAGGAGAACATAAACGTAAGCACTGTACCACGTGACAGCATTACGCAGCTACAAAATGCGCTACCGTGATCAGTGGATCACATGATTCACACAGGCACACGTCTAGCCTGCAGACAGCAGCATCAAAGGCAAAGACGCCGCATGGATGTTATGGAGAGTGAATACTGTCGAAGCAATGTACGGTTGTCATGCAGCTGGAAACACACACACACTTGGCAGGGCTGGGAGTCGAACATACACCTAACTACCCTAACACACTACAGCATGACTCATTTACAGTACGCGCTACCGAGATTACTGAACACAGCACTCCCAGAGGCATACTTCTAGGTGGGTGACATCATCCGCAAAGGCAAAGACGTCGGTAGCAAACTGCTGTGGTTTGCGGCATCTAAAAGCAAGACTGAGTCCCCAGGCAGATGGGAGCATGCGCGCAAACACATACACACACACACACACACACACACACACACACACACACACACACACACACACACACACACACTTGGCAGGGTTGGGAGTCGAACATACACCTAACTACCCTAACACACTACAGCATGACGCATTTACAGAACGTGCTACCGATATTACTGAACACAGCACTCCCAGAGGCATACTTCTAGGTGGGTGACAACATCCGCAAAGGCAAGCTTGCCGATAGGGAAGTATAGAGAGTGAGCAGTCTGAAAGCATATTACTGTCCTAAGGTACACGTAGACAAACACATGGCAGTGGTGTGATCGGGGCAACCAAATATCTACGGAGCACTACAACAACACTACATAGATACGGGACGCGCCACAGACAGTACAGCCTTCAAGACAGCAACCAGTGTGTTCAATGTAGGCATCCATTGTAACATTGAAAATGGACACCTGTTGCCTGGATGACCACCATCGCTATACAGGATGTCAATGGCCATGCCCACATGCTTAGTATCACACGTCTGTTTGGAAAGTACTGTGTGTCCATCTACACAACAGTGTACTGGGCATGCTCACACACTTAGCAGTTGCAAAGGGCTGTCTTGCATGCATGCACACGGATTCTAAACATGGAAGGGCGCAGTTTGGAATGTACTGTGTGTCCATCTACACAATGGCGTACTGGGCATGCTCACACACATAGCAGTTGCAAAGGGCCGTCTTGCATGCACACGGATTCTAAACATGGAAGGGCGCAGTTTGGAATGTACTGTGTGTCCATCTACACAATGGCGTACTGGGCATGCTCACACACTTAGCAGTTGCAAAGGGCCGTCTTGCATGCACACGGATTCTAAACACGGAAGGGCACAGTATGGTATGACTGTCCCCACGTACATGAAGGCCACTCACATGTATTGACCAGTACACACTCAGGAGCTATCACAAATGTCTCAGGTGCATATCACAGAGGTACACACCACAATCTACAATGTAGCCCTCCGACATCACCATGTCATTGGTCCAGCAATACACAGCCATACATTAACACAACACTGTGTGACTCATGACCAGTGCACTGCACATAGGTCTACAGAAACTGTGGAGACTACACATGTACCGACAGGGTTCCATCCTGTGTTATGCATTGCAATGATAACACTGTACATAACCAGATCAGCTCTACACATACCTGGGGCCCTGGGTCTTACACAGCTGTGACAGATGACTGTCGCTGTACACCAACAAACACACATGTTAGGCTATGTCATACATGTAATTGCAGTGGATATGTGCATGGACCACACACACGACACATATGTACATAGCATAGCTTTTGCTGGCCTCCGTGCAGACAAGTGGCTACAGCAATCATAAGCACGCAAATGGAAGGTGGGTCCATGACTGTTGAATGCTAACAGTACATGAGGCAGCAATGTTGACTGAGGACACATTCCCTCTGTACTAGTTACCCATGACACCCATCATATCATACAACAGTCTATGTGTTATGTATGTCAACACACATGTCCACCAATTGCAATGCAACATGGCTACATGACAGGCATGTAGGACCAACACACATGTACAATCTGTAGTGTGCATGCAGCTACCATGCATGTGCAGTAGCTGATGTAAGTAACTAATCTGTGCCTAACTACAACATGCAGTTGCAATGCAGCCCCATCATTGACACCTGTATATGGTGACATACTGACAGTACGGTAGGATGTACAGCAGGTATGGATGGCTGTGTGTACATAAAGTGGTGATCCACCTGTGTAGATGGATGTTTGCTGGGGATGGCTCACAGGTGTGTCACACGCCATCCTACCATTACATGTGCAAACAGTACGCTATGTTACCGTTACTTGATGGTGGAGACATAAAACCTACACAGCGGTCAGGTGTCACCAACAGTACATCACTTGACACCTGTAACACTTACATCCTCCCTTGTGCATATAGCAGCACAATTGCCGAAGGTAGCGTTGGTACACATAATGCGGCCAATACTGCTGCATATCTGTCAGACGTATCATCATATAGCAGGTGTATCATTCACAGTACTGCCATGTGTGTTTGCTTGTGTGACCATATATGCCACATATATACACACCCCTGTACACTGTTGTAGAGATCTGTACATACTGCAGTGTGGAAAGCATGATGTAGGCAGGTGTGGTGTGTGTATCACACACATCAGCTATCCATATGTGTATGACATTTGTGGTCTCCACAGTGTGTGTGTGTGTATGTAGGTATGTATGGCTGTCTGGTGCATGGAGTGAGGGTGTATGCTAACATACAGAACACACAGGATCCCTAACCCCTCATGGTGATGCAGTCCACTACCCTGTTGATGCCATTGGTCTCAGCTGCACTGGCTACCTGTACATATTCTTTCTCTGTGTCGAGTCATGTGGGTTCACAGTACTGTGATGGTGATGACCACATAGGCAAGGGTCCTCACCTCAACACTATGGGGTGTGCGTTATAGTGTTGTTGACCCCGTGAGTGTGAGCATGTTCCTGTAATGTGACAGGGTATTACTGCTACACAGTGAGGCCTCATGCTATCAAGTGGCCTCTAACATTATCATTGGCCTGACCGCTGTGTACAACCCCTGCACCATGTCAACATACCTGTGATGTGACCTGGTATGGATGTCACGTCTCTAGCCACTGTAGCTTAAACTGCCCACATGCTTCTGGATCAGTATATGTGTGGACATCTGTGTTATGTTAGACTTTCCAACAGTCAGGCTGAGGCTACGTATAGCATGCTGATATTGCCATATGTGCCTGTGAGTACTCCACAGTTACACATGGGAGACTGCAAACAGTGCTACCTGTAGAGACATGCAAGTAGACCATAAGGAGGGAACATGGGCATCATTACCAACATGCTGTTACTGTTGTTACCAAGACACATACTGTGAACATATAACAATGCATGCTAAACCTGTACTACATGTTATGTCTGGTGCGTGTCAACAGTACACAACTAATGTAATATACACGTCTCTCACTATTCACATACAACTAATGTAATATATACTTCTCTCACTATTCTTACACAACTAATGTAATATACACTTCTCACTATTCTGTTCACCCTGTGCATCAGACCATTTGAGCATGTCCCTGCACCAATGGTGTGGATGACAGGGATGTGGCACAGGCTTCATCATATGCACAGGGTGATAATGTTTGCCAGGGGCATAGGCTGCACCAATGGATGGCATCTTGTGTGTGGGTAAGGGCCAGTGATATGATTGGACATGTCTGTTCAGTATGCATGTGGGTGTTGTGGTGCCCTACAGATGTCTTTGCTGTGTGCGTGTATGTGTGCACACAGTTCTGCCTTTTGTGAGGCCTACACAGGGTATTACTGACAGCTCCAGATTGTACAGACTAGGTTGTACAGCTCACTGTGTCCGGCCACGTGACCTGTGCCTGCCTGGGGTTGCACGGGCACTACCAGGCGGAGGTACAGCTTGGCTACTGTCCGACGACACATGTCCACTGGAACTGTGTCCCCGCTGGGAACATCCAGGGCCACGTCCACATGGCCTGCTGTGTCCTGGTGTGGACAGCGCAACACCAGCTGCACTGCTACCAGCACTACGGGAGCGGGCATGTGAGGTGGCATGCTCACGTTGACCTGCACTAGGTGGTGTAGCTGGCCTATGTCCAGGTGGCCTATGCCTCACTCCTACCAGATGTTCCAGCACAGACAGCTCACGCTCGCGGATTGCCATGCCACGGTCAAAGATTCCAACCATGTCACCCAATCGCCTGTCCAGAACATCAGCAATCTGCTGTTGAGCATTTGCCAATGCCTGGATGTTGTCATTTAGGGTACGGATAGCAGCCCTCTGCAGCCTCTGCACTTCTCTGTTCTGCCGTTCAGCACATGCCTGTGCTGCCATTACAGTCTGGAACATGCGTCTGGTGATACCAGCTGCTGCGCTCTGTCCTGCAGGTGCATGTCTGCCAGAGGTCCTCCTACGAGCAGCACCAGCCACATGCCTGTGTGGCACATCTGCAGTTATTACAGTGACACCATGGTGTGTAGACACACCTTCTGTAGCCACCACACATTCCTGTTCCATGCTAACAGATGCTGACTGTCCTTCCTCTATGGCCACTGGTGATGCGGTATGTGTTGGCAGCAGAACTGTGTGCGGGGAAGAGGGGGACATAGCTGGGATGGCAACCATTGGCACAGATTCAGCCCCTGACAACCCTGCCTGTACCTCATGCATATGTTCATCACTGCTAGTATCTGTGGGGACACTAACATCAGATGGACTGCAGGAGGGTAACGCACCTACATCACCTGTGAATGCAAAGAAAGACTCTAAATTACAATAGACACACATACACACGCACACACACACACACACACACACACACACACACACACACACACACACACACACACACACACACACACACACACACACACACACACACACACACACACACACACACACACACACACAGACACACAATGCATGTGATTTGACAGATGGCATGCAGCATGCCTGTGATACGGCAGAGGGTATGCAGCTCAGACATTAATAGTGTTAGTAAGCATACCTCCCTGGGGTGCACACTACAGCAATCAGGTGTCATATCAGTAGCCATGCAGTTCACACAATCATGGTAATATGTATGCATCCCCGTGATACACCATGTGGACCAGAACAGGATAACAGTACACATGGCTGACGTGACCTTGACATGTAATCTGCTGACGTGTGAATTAACATGCATACATGTCTGACACAATGGTGTCCTGACACATGTACAGCATTGTAATGGGCATCACATTGCGGTGTTGTCTGTATGCCCTACAGATAGAATACATGTTTAGCAAATGTGCATGAGCATGGAAGGGTAGTGTGAGCCATCTACATTGCTATACAGTGTGAAGTACAGACACTGTGCCATTGCATGGCATCATGAGGCATCTATATTGCTGTACAATGCATAATATGTACACATTGTATAGCCATAACTGCATGCATACCCATGACATAACTGTGGATTGTGACCCACGATGCTGAGGTGTATACACACCAAACCATGCTGTGTCAAGTAACAGGTCAGTGGAGGACCTACAGATGACACCCCTGCACAACAACTACAGGGTCTTAGCTGCCTGGCAACCATGTCCACACATAGTGGACATGTCAGTTCACCATTTCGCACATGACATTGATGTACCACACACAAGTGGTGCACAGCTAACGGTGATGTCCTACAGCAGCAAGAGAAATGTACAGTATCTGTGGCCTGATGTGGTGTCAATGTCTGTGAAGCTGTACAGGTGACTACTGTCATGCTATGACACAGTCGTGATGTTCAACAGATCTTATATGGTAGACGTCAGTGACACCTCCACTAGCTGTACACAGGCTTTTAGGATGTCCAGTGTACCACATCAACTGTATAATCAGTCAACTAAGGCTATAATGGGACCATGTGTGGACAATGTGCAACAGGGTGTGTACACATCACATCTACTGTGTGGCTACGTGTCTCTGGCCATCCCCCATGGCCATGTGTGCACATGTGTTGACCAAATGTGTGTGATGGCAATCTCACATGTCTGTATTGTCCCATATGCCATACACCCATAGATGTCAGATATGTCACCATCCACAGGGCTATGCAGACAACGGGTTGTATGTTTGGTATGTGGGGTATGAGTCATGGGATAGTGTGACAATATTGCAGCCAGAACACTACATGTCTGGGACATGTCAGATGGCACATCACAATGTGTGCACCCAATGCACCAATGCAGGGGCATATAACACAATGGTGACACCTGTTGGCTGCCCATATCACAGCTCACTGTGTGGTAATGTTTGGGTACCACACATGTTGTTCCACTGCATACTACATATGCCTCCATTGTAGAGCACCTCCACTGTTGTATGCACAGCTGACCACACATGTAGCAATGTCAACTACTGTGGTTTCAAGTCGGTGTATCATTTTGTTTGTATATATTGCACATGGGTGGCCTGTGTGAATGATGGGTGATGCGACCTGTATATCGTGACTGGAACAAACATCAAGTGTGCAACTGTTAACTGGCCGCATGGCAAATAGATCTATGCTTTAACATGCCTGATACTGATGACAGTCTCACCTGCAACGGACTCATGTCTGTGCGGCACGCCAGAGGTACCTGTATAGGGGTGACACAGCAGTATGAACATTATCCATGACTGTCTGACAGCCACAGGGTTCACTGTGCATGTTAACACATTCGCCTGTATAATAGCATATAGTATGCACATGTGTGCATACACAGGGTAGCATACTGTAGTATGCAGTATGTGTGTCCACATACCTTGCATATGTTGTTACTTTACGTAATGTACAGTGACACATGCAACTAAATGGGATATAATAGCCATATGTGCAGTACTGACTTACCAGGCAACTCCAGGCTCATTGGTTGGGAGACACCCACAATGGCAGCTAGTGTGTGTGGATGCTGTTCTGAGGGTGTCCCCAGACTGGCCAGTAGCTCCTCGGTGTGTGTGAGTGGGGGATGGGTTGGTGGCCCACCACCTGTTCCACCTTGTTCCCTGGCGATTGCAGTGGCACGTTGTTTTGCATATCGTATTAAGTCCATGCAGTGTCTGTGCACCTGCTGGTAGGTGCGGTTATGGCCACCCACATCGTTCAGCCTCCTGCGTAGATCCTGCCACAGGTCGTCCCGCTGCTGGGTATGCTGTGGCACATGGCTGAACAACACCTCATAGTTCTCATGGAGGTACGGGATGAGGACATCATCCTCCTGGCGGCTGTACGCTGGAAGGCATGCATGAGGCATATCTGTAAGACATAATGATGGTGACAGGTCACAGTTTCAGAGATGTACAGAGATACTGCTGCACATACATTTCTATGACATCTAGTACATCTGCACAGTAATCTTTGCAAATCATCATGACACTGACATGACTGACATGTTTGTGTCACACACATGTAACACCCGTTATGCATTGGATATCATCACCATATATGTGTGTCACCTCATTACAGTGTTCATACTCCATGTGAATGCTGTCTTGATGTGGGCATGTCTATTTGCCTGCACTGGTGTTCTTACCTATCTGCACATGCCTGGATGTGTCCACGGTACTGCTGTTGACCTTGATGCTGTGTATATGACACATATCAACACAGACACAGCCTTAATGGACTTGAGCAGTGACAATGCACACATATGCATGGACACCTGTACATGTATGTGTTTTGCCATATACATCTACACAGCACTGTACAGCTGTTCAGCATCCTGCCATGGATCACCTGTGTTGCACATGTGATAGACATGGGACAATGGCTAGTCGGACGTCATTCGCAGGGATGGTTATCAACCATAGCATGTATGGGCAATGTTTCCCAGCTGTAACAGACAGCCAGTATGCCACCGCGAGGTGCATCAGTGCCGCATTACTGATCCAGACAGTTGATACTACATCTACCATGTGGCGGCCATCACACCATGTATGACTGGGATGACATGTGCAGCTTTGATGGACAGGGTTGCATGGTTTGGTGGGAGTATGTCACATGTATGGCACAGGGATCTGTCCAGCATGTGGCGATCCTAGTATTAGGACGGTGGCTGTCCATGACGTATGTCTTACAGATCAGGATATGGACATGTAGCATGTCCATCATCATGGTGTAGCAAATGTCTTTATGCAAGGTAGACAGCATGCTGCGTAGTGGAGGTGAGGATTGTGAAGGCTGGTATCGCCCATCCACGCATGGCCATTACCCCTTAAAGGTGATATGTGATCCAATATTGGTCACCCCAGTGCTGTATATGCCTGTCCAATGATCTCCATGCTCATGGATGGCACCGTGTCATGACATGGATACCTCGTATGACTACCCAAGGGGCCTGGAGATGTCACCAAGGCTGGGAGGTGCACTACACAGCACCATCCCTTACACAGTGTCCATAATGCTGACCACAGCCTAGGTGGTAGTTAATGGGTACAGGGATGTTCACCTAGTGGTGACAATGCTGATATCATCCATCAAAATGTGCACATATGTCACACACCTCACCCACACAGCCCATTCTGTATGTTGTTCACAACACTGACACAGCTATTCCTTATAGGTCATGGCCATTCACATCCTTACATACACAGATGCCTAACATTTGTCTGTGTGGTATGGGCTACAATGAGGGTGGAGTACAACACATTAACCCTGTTCTACTGTAGCTGGCACTGGTGTGATATGCACATGTCACTCTGGCACCTTTTGTAGTTGTGAGTCTGTCAACAGGCCACTGGTCGAACATTCCTGTGACATACAAAGGTATTTGTAATCAAACATCCGTACTGTCTTGTACATCTCTACTGCTAACATCTACAGTGATAATTGTTCATGGACATGCACACCATACTCAGCAGGGTTATAGTGCGGTGCCACCCATTATGACTGTCGTCACCACTTGTGGGTTGGTATTATCCAACACCCTATCTGTATTGTATGGTCATGCTAGGCACTTGTTCATAACTTGAGCATCTCATGAGCTACTGATTAATATAGTACCCATTCCACACCATTTCCCACAGGTACACTGGCTGTCCTAAAATTTCCAGCTTGCTTATGGTAAAACAGCTGTTGTACACACGTAACGCTCATATCCTGTGAAACATGGTTGTATATACAGCATGTCCGACTGTCAAGTACCAATGCTATTGCCTGTCTATATGATGGATATGTCGTACATGTGGCAATAGAGCAATTGTTTCATGTACACATTCAATGCTCACCTCCCAACATACGACACTACAGCCTGTGGGGGATGCACTTATGCAGCCCTGCTGGGGGTAATGCTGTCACCAACCCTGGCTGCACCTGACAGTCATGTGGGGATGTGTAACATTCGCAACACACCCCACTCATCACATAGTCTCACATGATCTCCACCACAGGCCACACATATGAGGACAACTTGTGCAGTGCCTCTCCATACTCTGTGTAGGCACCAGAGGCAGCCCCCATCACAGAACACAACATCACCAACTTATAGCCCACAGACTCATGTGTGCCCATCACATACAGCCAATAGGGTGTTATAACATACACAACACACCCGTCATAGGTGAGTCTGTAGGCAGTCACACTGCAGCTCCACACAGCAGGCTACACAAGGCGATAGTCTCTTACATCTTGCTGTCGGGTAACTGGTTCTGCAACATAACCTATGCATCCATGCCACACCTCACCAGGTGTGATGTGACTGTCATTCTCCATGTTAGTGTGACTGCCCTGAGATGTCACTTCACAGACTACGTATGCAGGGACATGCAATAGCTCACCAGTGTTGTAGACCTGAAGGTGTGGGCCTAGCCCTGGGGAGCATTATACATTCATCCGGACCCGATACCACTGTACAATGACTGACTGTGTCACTTCAACAGTTGCCTGTGCTTCTGCTGTCATTCCACAGGCATCTGGTATCTGTCCGCTTTGACTGACCTGGTCAAACACAATGCTTTGGCACAGATGACCTGCACCTGTCAGCCCTGGGAGTACAGATCACATGTAAGGCTCTTGCTGCTTCTATACTGCCTGTCTTGCACAGTTTTCAATAACAGTCACTGGCAGAATGGGAACTGGCAAGCAGGACATGGGGTCATGTGACACGTTGCTTGCATCTTCCTCTGTGATGCACGCAGGCAAGGCACACCTTATATTGCACCACTCCAATATCTCTGCAGTGACTGGGACCTGCCTCTAGGCTCTGCAGAGCACACCTGCAATGACAGGTTATAGACAGACCATACCATTCAGGCACATACCTGGACCGGCACACCCACTGCTGGGTGTTCCCATACCCCACTATGTTGTACACACATCCTGGCTAGTTACTTAGCACAATGCATCAGAGGTGCTACACGTCCAACTAACTGTGTCCGGAATCGCTATACACATTGTAACAAGCTACAGATTCAACAACATACCCCACGGTTACCAGACCTCATTTGTTGGTGTACTGGACAGTAGGGCTCAGACAGCTGCTACTGATGTGTGACTGACACTACCCCACACTTAACTGGTATAGCCACTCATGTACCGACACATCCATGAGTCATAACCTCCAGTCGGCTGGATCAACCCATACACACCACCTCCAAGACCAACATTAACCTTGATATGAACACTACCAAATGTGACTGGTGTTCCACACCTGGGGTTATCCCCTCATTGGTGGATTCCAAACATATGCTAATCAACCTTGTTAGCCACATCACGGCACCACACCCTGCATGGCATACACAGTACATGAGTACTACAACACCTACTACAGACGTCTTATGACAGCGGTTGTTAACGTCATGACACCCGTGCAGATGGACAATGCACTTACAAATGCTGAAACATACCCCAGTGCACTTCATTAGCACATACACAACTGCATGGATCATGCTATTCCACACAGAGCCATGATGGTACACACCAGATAACAGACGCCACTGTGGTGGTCAAGTTCCATGGACATAATGTACAACAACAGGTGGAGGCTGTTGCACAGTGGTGTACAATCCCATGGGTGGGGTAGCTCACTGGTCAGCCTCAGTAGGGCCACGGGATCCCTCATCACATACTCCAAGACTAACTACGTAAACATTACTGTGACACTTTCCGGGGTGTACCACAAGGCATTATGGTGGTATGTCAGTAGTCGTTGGCAACACCCACATCTGCTCTCACATACAACAGTCACTCAGAAACATTACAGACCCAGGTGATGTTGGCAACATGCTGGCAGATGGATTCAATGCTAACATTACACACTCTCACTCACTACAGGGCCACAATCCATGCAGGAACATTGCGGTGTCCCTGCGGTCACACCTACACAGTACTAACCTACACTCTATGTCCTGGGACACTGGCCCCATGTCACCTTCCAAAGTCCCAGGCTGTGATGTCCACAAACCTCTGAACGACATGTCTCCCCACTAGGCCACCATATTCAGTAATAGCTTTGTATCAGACATTGTGGCCCCTGAATGGCACATAGCAACATTTATCACACTCCACACAGGTGGCACCACAATGCACGAGTGGGACTATAGTCCTACACACCTGTCTGGACTGTTCTGCACAGCTATGGGGCACATCATCAAGGACATCATTCACAGAGACATTGTTGGCTCCGGTCCTTTGATGCCACCCGGGTTGGACTTGTTAGGGCCAGAGCATGGCCCCTACACCTGGTGGACTCCTTTCATACAGTTACCAGGGTAGTTGATGATGGTACGGGAGTCCACACATCCTACATTGTCCTCTCATTGCCTTTCAGCACCGTTCTCCATTTTGGTATTGACAACATACACATCCACCTGCACATCGTACCCTATGTCTCAGGATATTATGCAACATGGCTCATGGACAGGACACACACAATGAGGGTAGCATACCATAGTACCTAGTGCATTTCAGTTACATTTGCCATACCACAGTCTTCAGTCATTGGGCCCCTCATGTTCAGTATATGCTTCCCTGAGGTACAGGCTAGCACAGAGGGACTTTCCCTGCCTAGCTTTACAAACCCCTGCATACAAAATGCCATGATTGATCCACCAGCTGATACTGACTCCATCCATATGGGTGTCACTGTGACAGATACCTGATATGAATATCATGGCCTCAAGCTGCATGACACAAGGTGCATGAACATCACCTTTGCATTACACCATTCACCCACTGACTATCACATAGGTGGTAGTCCCCTACATACATGTCACATTGTACATGTTTGTAGTACACATGTATGTCGCACCCACTCCTGTGGTTACCGTATTGCCACTGTGGCGTGGATATCCTTCTACATGGCCACACTTATCTGTACTGGGTGTGTAGCTGGTACATAGGCACCCATTGTACCTCTGAACTCAAGACGTCTACACACATTCAAGGGTACACCACCCCATTTAGGGTGTACCTTACACAACAGCTACAGCTTTACATACCACACCATTAACACACCATGATGTTTATTGAGCTCCGACAGTTAAAGTATGCAGCTGAATTACGGACACCACGTCTGTGCACATTTGCATACTACATACTCAGGGGTGACCTCTGCTGAACAGACAGGGCCCATGTCCACAACAATATTAATGGATATACTCCACATACACGACATAAGCAAAAGCCACTGTGAGTAACATGCTCATGGATATGTGCACACACGCAACAATGAGTGGGATGTGCTTGAGAGTTACATTCCCAAACCGGTCTCTCACCTTGCTTTGGAACATGAGTCCTATGTACATCGCGCAGGGACACTCAGTAGCATTGTTCATGTGATACCTCCCTTGGTGGTTGGGAGACACATGTACGCCAGGGATCACTGCAGTGGCTGTACTGTGCAGAGGTGCAGGTAACACATGGCTCTGCTGTTCACAGGAATTTACCCTAGAGAGGTGCCACTGGTGTGAACACTGTAGTTGTGCTTACACATAGACTTGCCAGACTGCATAGTACCCCACTATGAACCTGTGAAGCTATTACATGTCCTGTGTGCATGGTTACTTGGTAGCCCTTCCACTTAGATTAGCTATCATGCTATTGCAATGTCCCATGCCTACAAGCCATATGTATCCTGTTATTGTACATGCCAATAGACAATACCTTTGTTATGCATGATAAGCCTGTTATGCTGTGTAGAATATCTGACATATCTACCTACAATACTATACATTACACATATTTCACATAGTATCCCATAATGCAAAGCATACTTGCACAGCGGGACCACCTTAGACATGTCATTGTCGTTATATGCCCATACACATGCCTACTGTGACAGTATATCAACATATACTATCCCCTGCTATGGCACGTACTTGTTGGACATACCCTACCACTGACGGCAGGTTGTATGGAAATGTTCTGTTTAAAGCCCTCATGTAGCATCCCTTGTGGTGTCTGTGATGTGTACCTTGTGGCCCACTGCTGGACGCACAGTTTCTACCTGCATTAGTATGCTCAGCAAGACATCACTACATAAATACGTTTTCCCACTTTATGCATTGCGGACACTTTTAATTGATGCAAACCAGGCTATACATACAGTAAATAATTAATAAAAAACATGCTATACATACCTTGTTATCGTTACGGACTTTCATCTCTATCTCTCTCAAACTGCTTAAACAGGTAGTTTGTATGAGCATATGGTTTGAATGTCTAGCAAGTCATCCTTATATACGTTGATACCTGTAACATGTGGTTTCCACTTGCATATCAGCTGTGCAGCTACTCCATTCGCCAATTACGCGCCAACAGTGGGGTATAATTTAATTCTCCACTTGGGTGTTGCCCATTTGCCCTACCTTTGGGGAGGCGGCCTGTATTGTGTTTTGTTATGTGTAATTGCAACTGCTATGCATAGAGACAATTATACTTTGGATTCATGTCCCCCATGGATTGTGTGTGACAGCTAGAGTATGTGGTTCAACATGTGGGTGTTCCTGTCATCCCAACGTCTGATAACGGACTATTGCAAACAAAACCTGTAACATCGCCGTTTGTTCCATTATATAACGGCTGCAATTTTGCATGGCGCCTTTAATTGTATCTCACAAGGTATGCTGACGGTTCTGCAGATGTAATTGACTAACTGGATGTTTGTGCTGTTATTGCAGTCTGTATTGCTATAGTTTCTAGTGTGGGGGATGTCAGTATATGTACGTAGCATATACAGGTTTGTGGGGCTTGCATTTCTACATATTCCATATATATGTGTGTGGGCTCCGTCCCTAATTAAAGAGCTATCAGTTAGTAGACTTATGTTACGGGATTGTACATTGGGCCATTGTTAATTGGTTTCTATATAGTATGCAGGTGAGGTTGATACTTCCATACCTCCAGAATTGCAGCGATATGTAAAGGGATATGTCTAACTGACAGCTATCCCGTGTATTTCTATCCCAGATATTTGCAGTCATTGCGGTTGTGTTGGTAACAGAACCTCTTTGCCATGGGTTGCCACCTTTTCATATGGCCATTGTTGGACACTTTGTGGGACACACAATGGTGTTTACAGGCCAACACATAGCCACGGTCAGTACACAGGTTAGCACATACTTTTATCCTCAATACATACCTATTGTGGGACTTTGGCTACTTATCATATTGCATGTAACATTTACGTTTCTTACATACAGGCATAACTATTTAATGCAACTATTACATTATATATGGGACATATTAATGTCCTACAATCCTGGACATTTGCCCTTTGTAATGTTTTATGTCAGGACACACCTGCCCAGGGAGGGGCTGTCCCTCCTAATGTGGGACAGGTGGTAACCGTATGCCTACGGCTAGCTATACCCACACCTACCATAATGATCTACCTCCGAGTTGGCACTAACAGACACATGATGCAGACACACACACACATTACAGTCACACGGAGATGCACACGGCACCCTCAACACGCACATACACAGACTATGGCGCTCACAAACACAGTTGAACACAGTACCTACGTGGACCGGAACACTGGCAGCGGTAACTAAATGTCCCTTCATATCATCATACTATTACTCGCAGTTGTACTGTTCCGGTACTGTGTTCTTTCGGTCTTTCAGCCTCGTAGTTACGCATGTCGGTATGTTACACATTCCATAGTTGGCGGTATCCTATTCATTTGTACCTCCGAGGTGTTATGAATGTCATTGACCTATCTATATATATTTGCAAATATCGCTGACTCCATATATATCAACATATATCACTCTATCGCCCTTTCTATCTGTATTATATATATGTATATATGTGTACATATATATATATATATCTGATGGGGAAAGTGACAGGCAAGCTACACCTTTCATTGTGTACTTGTTGGTGTATACTGTTTCCTGGACTCCACACGTTTGTATCTGTACCTGTTACATTACACACCTGCCGTAGGTTAGGGTTACCAGCTGACTCACTCTGCGAGGGACAATCCCTCTTTGGGCAGTTGTGTCCTGCAAAATATTTGTCAACATGGCAAATGTCCTGGGATTTTAGTCCATACTTATTTCCTATAGTTTATGTAATAGTTGCATAAAACAGTTATTCTGTATCTGAACCACCTATATGTTCTAGAAACAGAATAAGTAAGTAAACATTAAAAGGATGAGCTTTTATCTAGGCAAAACAGTGAAGTTCTGCATTTCGTACTGGCCGGGTGTATGTGTCAGCCTGCAGACATCTGACGTATGTCCCACATTGGTCATTTGAAGAGGTGGCAACCCTACCATAGGTACATCTTGACTAGCAATAGTGTTAGGTGATTCTATACATGATTGTGTGTTCTACACCTGGCAGTGGTCGTTGTACCCTTCAGAGCAGGTGCTATTAGTACAGGGGTGAATAATGCTGGTTTCACCTATTCTGGACATCACTGACCGTGATCTGCACAATATTCGGTGTAGCTTATTCCTGTTTCGCGCATATCCATATAGTCATATTTAAACATCGCTTACCAGCAGTGGGCAATGCATATTCCCGGTAATGTGTGCTAAACATGATCTGCTGACCTGCATCCGACATGCATTACTCGTGCCTTCGGGATTTCATTACATCCCTTGCAGGACATGGGACTGGGAACATGCACGACGGTCACTGCATTTAACATATGGCCATCTGGGATTTGTACACGTGTTATGTCATTTTGTACGTGGAGTATACTACGGCTATTACTCCATACTGCACTCACATGGGTAACTCAGTTAGTTTACATATTATGAGTCCACTTAATGGTATATCCATGTGATGTTTACTGGATGTGCTCCGGCATTGGGTATGTATATCTCAGTGAGCCACACACGATACTGTGCTACACCTTCAAATGACCATGGGTGGAGCATGCTGGGGTGACGAATACCTGTCATGGGTACACCCCATGCCTTGACACAACATCCATGATTATATTATGTGCAGCCCCTCATTAACACAGCAGGGACTCTGTGCTGAGTGTGTGCAGAACAGTGCGTACACACGTGTTCCCACGATTGCCTCTGCTCCTCTACGCGACAGTTGGTTACTCGATGTTGTGGCAACAGCGGACACTGTTTGCCCCATTTGGTGTATGGCCTCTGACAGTCGGCCGTGAACCTACCGTTGTACCTGGGAACCTATACACACAGCACCACCATACAGTGATAGGCGCATGTAATGTTCAGGTGATGACATTCCTTGTTCCTATAGCTGTTGTGTGTACAATGTTTGAGGGCTGCATATGTGGGATTCACACAGTGGGCCACCTATACATTACAATTTACAGGTGGTCGTGCTTGTGTGCCATCCATTTTACTGTGTGTGCAGGTGGAGAGGTGTGTCAGTCCGTAGGGGCCTACACTGTCAGAGTATGTGCTATACATTCCCTCTTTGCCAAGGCGTAGGCATATTGGGCACACCTCTGCCTGCCTACTGGGGCTGGCACAGTGTGTTCATGGTCTGAATCCCTCTGTGCCTGTGATGGCCTTGGCAATTGCAGTGGGCTATGAGGGCCTTCACCATTTTGTCCCTGCTGCAGCTGTTTCCGCAGGATCTTATTTTGTAGCATGGCACATACTATGACAATGTGGGCACATGTGCCTGGATAGTACTGCAAGGCTCCACCAGATGTGTCCAAGCACCGGAACCATGATTTCAGCATCCCGAACACATGCTCTATGATGATTCTGGTTTGTGCGTGTGCCTCATTATGGCGTTCTTGCATGGGTGTGTGTGCATTTCTGATGGGAGTCATCATCCACGCCTCCAGTGCATAGCCAGCATCCCCCACAAGGTGGCCATGTGGGATGTCCCCCCTGACAAATACCTGATACAGCTGTGAGGCATGCCAGATATGGGAGTCATGGTAGCTTCCAGGGCTGCCAGCACACACATCCATGATAATGTCCTGGGCATTGCACATGACCTGGCAGTTGATGGAGTGGAATCCCTTATGGTTTATGTAGCGCCTACCATGCTCACCGGGTGGTGACTTGATTTGTATGTGCGTGCAGTCTATCGCACCCAGTACCTCCGGGTATGCCACACGGTGGAAGTGACGCATATTGCTGGCCAACTCCTCCTGAGTTTGAGGGAAGTATATATGCTCATTGGCATGTAGTAACATGGCATCCAGGAACTGGTGTAGTACCCTGGATGCTGATGCCTGTGAGATCCCCATTATATCTCCAGTTGGCCTTTGAAAGGTACCTGTGGCTAGTATTCGCATGCTTACACATACCTTCATGTCCACTGGGATGGGTTCCCCTCTGTTATTTCTGGTTCTCAGGCGTGGCCGGCACAGCTCCACTATTTGCTGCAAGATGTCCCTGTCCACCCTGTAATGCTCTACTATCTCCAGATCATGTAGCCCCTGGTAGGTTACCCTTGGTCTGAACACTCTTCTCCTCCTCCGGGGCCTGCGGTGGTTGTCGGCATCATCCTCCACAACACCGTCAGTCTCTAACACATGCTGATGAATCACAGCTATGGCAGCTCCCAACATGTACATTTTAAAAGTTCCCCATGTGTTTACACCTATGGTGCAGTGTCGGGGAATTCACAGGTGTGTGTAGGGTGCTTTCACACACTTTATACTATTGTGCTGTGAACACCGATGATGTCATAGGGTGTGTATGTATGATCGTAACTACAGGGTATCTTATGTGTTTTACTACCAGAACTACTATTGTGGTGCCTTTGGTGTTGAATTACATTTGGCTGCCGTGGAATACCTCTTGACCTTCCCTTTACATTTCTGCACATTCCACCTACCATTTTCTGGCATGCATCCAGCAGCCTGCTTTCATTTGTACTTTCCTAGACCTGGCGTATCTTGCGTAATGTGTGCTATTGCTGGTCTGCTGTCGGTTTGCTTTGCTCTGCTACGACAGATATCCTATCTTTGCAATCCAATGCCTCCCCTCCTTTCTTTGCATTCCGATGCCTCCCCTATCCTGTTTTGCAGGTTTCTGTGAGCAGACTTGACAGCTGCCGTCGATTGGCCGCCGTGAGTTGATTGCTCATTAGTACGCCAATTACTCTACTTTGGCATTTCCTTCTTTTCTTCCCCTGACCTTCCTGTTTGTGCTATTGTTCGCGCCGCGTGCATCCGCTTACTTGGTTTCGGGCACGTTTTCATCCCCGTACACATGCACTTTTGGGCACCATGTGTGCTCTCAACTAAACGATTCTATACCTTCCTCCCCACCCCTGTCCTGCAGCTTTGCTTAGCAACGGCCAGGCCAGTTTGCATTGCTCCAATGTGCTTGCTGGTATGGTGGCACACCCCTCTGCTGATGTCATGTATCTCCTCTGAGCCACTCCTCGGTATTATAGCGCTACACCGTATGGTTCAACCTTCATCCGGCGGGACATTTGCGATTCAGTATTATCTGCCGCATTTGTATGGCATTGACTACTAATTCATAGTTACCACGCCGAACACTGTCGCAGGCCCTTAGCAACCCTTGCACCTTGGTTGTGGTGTTCCATGCCTACCATTGTGTATTATGGTGTAAACCTAATTTGTATTACATTGTGATTTTATGACATTTTTATATATTTTCTTTATGTTCCAGTTTGCGCACACATGCCCTGCGGTTGTACTGTGCGTTACTGTGGACATGACATTAAATGTTGTTTTTTAGGTGTTGTGCATCTTTTCTTATGCCATTGGCTGTGTATTTAGCCATTGGCATATGTTAACTTTGTAATACATGAGTCTGGTCCGCTTCCAAAGCTCCGATGTTCTGTTTGGGAAAATGTAAACCGTGTTTTTTGGTTTACATTTCCGTGGGCTTACGCTACACCTGCACCACTTCATGAATCACTATCTGCCTTCATTTGCATGGTGCGACACTGCACATGGGGTGATTAGCATACCTATGCCGAGGGCTGCGCAGTTCTGGCGTATGCTGGTAGTGCACATGGTATTGGATCATACCTGAATCGCTCAACGGCTATATTTGGCGTTATTCCGCCTATGCTACACCTGCGCCTGGCGCAAGCTTCATGAATCCTGGGGATTGTCTATCCTTTTAACACACCTTTATCCTTTGTAGATCTCAACAAAATTTCTGCAGGAGAGCATCCAGTTGTGCACTGAAGAGCGGCATGACATTTTAATAAACTATGCATACACTGTTTCTATGAAATGCATTTGGTGATAACAGATCTTCAAGGTTTCATTTCTGATAGCTGTTTTGGCCTCTTTTAGTGGTGCTTAATGAATGGCAATTGCTTTCTTCTGTTATGCAGAAAATCAGGGTAACCATTTTAAACATATCTCTTAACTGTTATGATTTTGACATAGTGCTATGATTTTGGCTTTCATATTTAGCTTGAGTCCTCTCAGATTTGTAATCTTCCTCATAAAATCACTCGTTTATGAGTAAATACTTTATCAAACTAAATCTATACTGAGTTCCACTGCCACTAATTATGTAGGGTAAAGACCTTCTATTGTGAAAAATAAGACGTTCTACTTTTTCTAGCCCTATGCTATGATTTTTAAATGCCAACACTATGACTTTTAATGTTCAGAAATTGAAAGATTTGAAATGAAATGACTGTACCTGCTGTAGTGAGTCCCATAATGTGAAGACCGAATGGCCAAAAAAGTAGACTTACATATATGCATTCTGGGGGTGCCTTTTCTCAGAATTTTCCCTTTTCTTTGAAGTATGTTGCTCTTAGAGTTTTATATATATATATATATATATATATATATATATATATATATATATATATATATATACATATATATATATATATATATATATATATATATATATATATATATATATATATATATTTGTACTTATATAGGTTCATAGGTAGGTACTAGGCTATCTGGCAGAGGGTATAAGTAAGCCTAGCCAAACGTGTCTTGGCTTTCGCCACCCATGTAGATGAAATTTCTGCCCCTCCATCGAGCAGAGCCACAGACATGATCCCAGGGGTGAATTTCCTATTACCCATCCACTCATCAAGGCTTTTCTTGAAGAGTGCTAATGATGAGCTCTGCTTGATGTGGATGGGAATTTTGTTCCAGAGCGTTGGAAGTTTCTGGGTCAAGAATCTATCCCTCCAGCATGTCCTATTTATTGATGTGGTGAGGTTTAGGTTCTTAGAGCATGTAGCTCAGGGAGACTGGGATTTCTTTAAGTGGAGCATGTCCATGAATTCTGGGTTTGACATAGCTTTGTATGTCAGACAGAGATCTCCTCAGAGTAAGCGGTATGCGACCAAGTAGAGTTGGAGTTTCTTGAGCCGGTTGGCATAGGGCAACTGTTTGAGGCCAGCAATCCTCTTGGTGAGGTACTTTTGGGGCCTCTCCAGTTGTTGTAGGTGTCTTTTGAGGTGCATCCTAAACGGGGCATTTTACTCAATAAGGGGTCTGATAAGTGATGAGTAGAGGGGGACAATGACTTTCTTTTTTCTAGATGCGAACCCTTTTGTGATTAGGTGGGCCATGTAGAAAGAGTTTCTGACCACTGTGGCAATGTGATTATCAAAGGAGCGGTTACTATCCACTTGGGTCCCAAGGTCTCTTATCACACTTTTTGTGTTAAGTGAACTTCCCCCTATTTGGTAATTCATGGGTACCGTGTTTTTACCAAAGGGTATGACAATGCACTTTTTGGCATTTAGCTTGAGGCCATGGTTTTGGCACCAGGTACCTGTCTCGGTGAGGCCCTTTTGCAGGATGTCTACATTGGCAGGGGAACCGATTATGGCAACCAGTTTGCAGTCATCTGCAAACTTGGTTAGCCATAGACTCTCAGTGTTCACTTGCACTTCGGAGAAGTATATACTGAACAGGACAGGCCCCAAGACTGAACCCTGGGGCACTCCACTTGTCACTGGTTGGGAGTCGGATCTGGAGTCTGCAACTCTCACTGTGTGGGTTCTGTCCATGAGCCAGTTGGCCACCCATCTCATGACGTAAGGGTTTATGTTAAAGATGGTGAGTTTATCTATGATTCCTGAGTGGGGGATAGTATTGAAGGCTTTAGCCAGGTCCAGGTAGGCTGTGTGGACCACCTTGCCCTCGTCTATGGCCTTGGTAACTGTTTCAAAGAAGTCTACCAGGTTCAGGAGACATGATCTACCCTTTACAAATCTGAATTGGGTAGCATCCAAAGTTTGGTTGTGCTCCATGACCTTGCAGACCAGGCTTGTCAGACTACTAGGTCGATAGTTCCCAGGGTCTGTGGTGGCTCCTCCTTTGTGGAGTGGAATAACCGTTGCTGTGCACCATTCAGTGGGCACATAGCCTATGGTGAGGCTGTGACTTGAACATGGAGTTTAGGTGGGGGGGCTAGTTCATTTTGGATTTCATGTAAGACGCAGCCTGGGATGTTGTCTGGTCCCATGAATGCTGTGTTTTTGGCTTTAGAGTGCCATTTTTCCCTGCATGTTTGTGATTAACGGGGCTCTACAATCATTTGGTATAGTTATAGGCCCTTTGGGGGGGTGAGACGGGAGTAAAGTTAGCACTGAACCTATCTACCAGGATGTTGGCAATATCAGTTGGCTCTGTATATTTTGTGCCATTCTGCTGTAGCTCAGTGCAGATCTGGGTGTTGCCATGGAGATTCTTGACATAGCTAAAGAATGCCTTGTGGTTGTTTTTGGAATCCGTGGCAATTTTTCTTTCAAAATTCGCTTTGGAGGATTTTATGAGGGATTTAGCTTCTTACTGTGGCCTGTCAGGGAGTTCCTCCATTCATGGGTTTTTACTCTCTTTTGCAACAGTTTCTTCCTTCTGTTGTAGAGTTTGTTAATGGCAGGGGCCACCAGATTGGCTTCCTTTTTTTGTAGGATAGCATCTTGGTTTTGTTAGGGATAGCACGATCAATGCACTCATGCAGGTGGTTGTAGAGTGCATTTGTGTAGGATTCAGCAGTCGTGACTGTATTATCAATCTGCAGGGGCATCCTGAAGTTAGCCACCTCTGTTTTGAGTAGCGTGAAGTTCACTTTAGAGAAATTTTTTACAATGGTTTCCTTGTGTGGATGTGGGGTCGGGATGTGGATATCTAGAGTGATTAGTTTACGGTCTGATCTAACCAGCAAGGAGTTTATCTTAGGTGTTGAGCACCAGTCACACATGTTGGTAATGACCAGGTCCAGCATATTGTTGCAGCTGGTGGGGGTGTTGACAAGTTGATCCAGGGCATTAGAGTTTATAAATTCCAGGAATCGTTGAGCAAGGGGATTAGTACAAGAGTAGTTTTCCCAGTTTATGTTAGGGTAATTGAAATCACCCATTATTAGGGTATTTGGTTGGACCCTCATTTTTTCCAATGTCTCCAGGAACCAGGAGTGTGGGTCCTGGGTCATGGTGGGGGATCTATAACAAGCTACAATTTGGAGTGCATTTTTGCCCAGGGTTAGTTGCACTTGGATGATCTCAGAGGCATTGTGTTGTGCAACTAGCCTGGAGGTGTGGATATCCTTGATGAATATGGACACACCTCCGCCCTTAGTGTTTTGGTCTGGGTTTTGTGGCCAAAACGTGTGGTATGAATTATAGCCTGGTAGTGCTGGAGTGCTCTCAGGAGCCTTGAACCAGGTCTCAGTCACTGCACAGATATCGATGTTCTCCATTTTGAGGAGTGCCTTGAGTGAGTGAATTTTGAGGTTTAGACTCCTAGCACTGAGCAGCATTGCCCTCATTTTTTTTGTCACTTGTAGTTCTTACGGTGATTCCCTTTACATGCTCAATGTTTTAAAATGTCGAAATTCATATGGCTGAGACCATATAATTGACATTTTAAAACATCGAACCTGTAAAGCGAAGATCTCCATACAGTGCAGAATGAGTCATTTTACCTTTTCCTCACTGAAGTGCGATCTTGGAGTTGGTATATTTAAATGGGGGGTGGGGTGGGGCTTGCCCCCCTGCAAAAACGTCCTAGAAATTTTTTTTGTGTTGTTTTTGTGTTTGCTTTACAGGTTCAGTGTTTAAAACATTGATTATATGGTCTCGACCATATGAATTTCGATGTTTTAAAACATCTAGCATGTAAAGTGAATCCATATATATATATATATATATATATATATATATATATATATATGAGTACAAGTTTGTGACCTATACTGGGGTGCAGGGGGCTTTTTTGCAAAAACAAAAATTTAAAGAAAAGGATTAATATTTGAGATTCAGTCTTTTGCATTTCAATCTTTTTTTTTTGTGTGTCAGCTCTCAGCATTTCAAGTGTCAACATTTCAACAGGGAGCTAAAAATTAGTCTACAGTATTTAATAAAATGTTTATATAGGGACTTTTAGGGTAAAATTCCATCTGCTGAGACCTTGCATTTATATCAGATTTTGAGAATATCATGGTACCATTCAATTCATAAGTTATGTCATTCACTTTCAGTTTAATGCAATGTTCCTTGACAATGGCTCTGTTAACTTATTGCATATCCCCACATGCCCTTACTTGATCGTTGTTCTTAGGCTTGGGTGATCTGACAACAGGTGACACCCAAGGTAAATCAAATAGCCAGTTTAATGATACTGGCATGTTTCAATTTCTTTTGTTTGGCCTCTGCTTCGACTGCATTGAGGAATATCACTGTTGTATATGACTAACAGAATACTAAATGGCTGAAATGATGAAGGCTATAACATTGACCACAAAAGGTCAAAATAAAAAACCTTGAATACACAACAGACAAGTTCTATGAAGGGGGGTAAGCCCCCTTGCACCACCCACAGCACCTGTTACTTATGTATACCAACTTTGTACTGAAATCTTACACAACATACTACTAGTTTTCTTATTACTGAAAAGACTGGTAGCAGAGATGACCTTCCATGTTTCAACCTTCTGTGATCCATTGTATGGCCATAAACATTTCTGCTGTCCCTTGACTAACATAATGGTTGAGCTGGTGACTATTTATTGATAGCTTCTTCATTTTTCAATATCTTAACTGAGCTCAGAATGTTGTTGCACAAAGTGATGAGAGACCTTCTGTGAGAATGCATTTCAGGACATGTCATTTAGGAGTGTTAAACGTTGTAGCAAAATATCCATGCTATAACACAATGAAGTTTTTCCAACAGAGAATTTTGTTATGACGTTAGCTGAAAGGCCAGGAATCTGGGCTGAATAAGAACCACAGCTGGGAGATAGTCTGTAGAACTGTAAGAAAATATATAATGGTGTTATACAAACATTGTTTTGGGTAGCATCCCATAATGGTGTTCATTTATGACATTTAATGGAAAACCAAAATCATTTTATAAGTTGAATATTGTTTAACTGTTACTAGAAGTGAGACTTCTCAGTAGGTTATTGTACACTGAAAACATTAAATTTAATGGTCAAAGTGTCTATTGATGCAGCTTATGGCTACCTTGTGGCTGTAGAGGCATATTTTACTGATAACATAGGCTGCTTATTTTGTAGCTTGTTGGTAATGTGGCAATGATTTGTAAAATTATTAATTTTAATACAATCCATATATTCTTTCCCTTTGTAATCTAAACCAGATCTCTCAATGACTTTTCACAAGAATTAGAGACAAGCCCAAAAATAATGGCGGGTCAATGGCCCAAAATCAGGGACATTTTTAAAGATTACTCTTATTATATTAAAAAGTTAATTGGACAACAGGTTTTGTATCAACATGCATTTTCTGAACAATAAGAAGTATGAAACTATAATCTTCTTCTTTCGGCTTTTCCTGGTTAGGGGTTGCCACAGCGGATCACCTGTCTGCTCATGATTGGCAGTGGAGGTTTACAGTGTCGAGTTGCCAGCCCGGTGTCCAACCTTCCACTGAAGGCACACACACACACTCATACCTAGGGCCAATTTGGAGCGTCAAATCCACCTATAGCATGTGTTTGGAATATGGGAGGAAACCAGAGCACCCAGAGAAAACCCACCCAACCACAGGGACGACATGCAGATTCCACACCGAAGGCACCCCATCCGAGGATCGAACCGGAGAACCTCTTGCTGTGAGGCGACAGTGCTAACCACTGCACCACCGTGGCCACCCACGTATGAAACCATAATGATTAGCATTATTAACTGGTTATAATTCTCAGTGATTTACTTGAAAATCAAAAAAATATATGAGTGACAGGGCAAAAATATAAGGCAAAATCAAGGATATTCTGCAAAATCATTTAGAGATATGATGTGAATAGTGTAACCTATGTTACATAATATTTTGGACATTACTAAAACAATGTAGTCTCTGTGATCCACAGGGTTGAAGTTGCTTGGAAGTGATGATAACCCTCAGGAATTTAATGACTTTTTGTTCTATTCCTGCACATTGAAATTAACAAAGCTGCGCTATGATATAACAAGTTTTAAAGTGATATTGGTGACAAAGTAGGGCAGTGCATAGTTTTGCTGTCTTGTAATATTTGTTTACCCACTTTCATTCCATTCTGAGGAACATTTGGTGTAAAGCCTGCAAATACTCCCTTTGTTCTTGTGCTCTTCTTCTAGATTTTGTGTGTTTCTCCACATCCCAAAGTCATGGCATAGGTAAATTGGTGATTTCCAATTTGCCCCGAGGTTTGTGGTATGTGTGTAGTGTATGTGTTTGTGTGTGTGAATCCTACTGATGTTCAACCTAGGATTACTTTCTTTACTTCTGGGCACATTGAATGCTGGAGTAGGTTTTTGTTTTCTAGTAACCCCAAACTGCATAAGACATAAAGCATAACATGAGTGACCGAATGAATGAATAAATCTCAGCTTTCCTAAACACTTCTGAGTAATTTTACTAAATATATATTTATTTTTCACATTGCATATTCTTAAATAAATACTGATATTCTCTTTTATATCTATACATCTGTTATCATCCATTCTCAGTTTATTACAAGCATCATGAGTTTTATCATCTGCTAGAAGAAGTTGTAACACTTTGGGATGGATGTTGCCTATAATATTCAGTGCTAGGGTATATTTTTCTAGCCTTTGCACCCAGTTGGTATAGTTTGATCCCGGTGAGCTACATCGGAATTATTATGAAAGAAAGTGAATAGAGCTTAATGTAGTGCTATTACAGTGGGTAGTTATTAAAATTCTTTTGCAAGCTATAAGGAAACACATAGAATGGGGTTGTGCAAACGTAAATTAAAATTAACATTCTCACTAAAATAAGAAATGGTACACTTGAATGAATAAACCCCATTATACATACACTACTCATTTGTTATCTGCTCCAAACTCACAGCTAAAAATACACTGTTACCATTTCACACCTATATAGTTGAGACTTCAAAACCAAAGTGCAACATGACCCAGTGGAAAAAAGCCAGTAGCCAGTCATTAAGCAGATTACAATGAGAAGAATGCACAACTCCCAATGTGACCGGAATGACAACACATCTGTATTCATAACTATTGATACACACATGACACTTCTCTCAATAGTGAAGCAATTAGAGTAACAAGGAAGTCGCACATTCAGTGAACTACCAATTAGTAAATATATATTTCCTGTTACATTTCTACATTTCTGTTTGGTGTTTGCCAATTACTTTTCTATTTTTTCATTATTCACCTCACTGCTAAGGTCTGTCTTATTTAATGCTGTTGCTCTATATTCTCCTATCTTCTTTGCCTGAATTTCTGATACATAAAGAGACATGGCAAATGTAGGAGCCTGCCTAGGGATATTTCCAGCTCAGACAGTGCTTCCCCATTATCAATACTCTTACTACAGAACTCTGTCATCTTGATTTATTTATTAATATCAGTAAGTTCAAAATTTCTGCACTGTGCCTTCACCCTGGTGTACTGCATCTGTGCTGATTCGTTTTCTTTTCGCTTTGGATTTCCTACTCATACTTTTGTTTTGCTTAAGATGACTGTTTAGCTTGTCTGTTATATATTGAATTCAGTGATCTGCTGTTATTTGTTTGCATATATTTTTCCTCCATACTTGCAAACCTTCCTCTACTGGTCTCAAGCCCATGGGCTTCCCACTACTCAAGAGGTCCTTGGCATGGAAGGAAGAAATGACTAGTTGAGGAGCCATCAGCAAAGCAGACATTATTGACTTTATGCTGTTAGAGTCCTCTATTTATGCTCTAACTTTAACTCTATTATGATATGGGTATCCCATATCACAAAGGGAGCCCTTGCCCTTCCCATATGAGTAAGTATCACCAGCTTAATAAACCAGGCCAATGTCCTTTGTTAAAGGTTGTTAATTTGTTACCTGTAAGTCTCCATTTGCATATGAAAAAGCAACCTAACAGACCACCATTCACTTCCCCAACTAGGCAAGTTGGCACTTGCCACAAGCTCCTACCCTCATCTGCCCGGCTCTTTCAGTGTCTGAGATGCTAGTCAGACTTGTGTAATCTGGATGTTAGTGTGGATTTATCTACTTATGCAACAGAGATGGGTCATATGATCTGGATATTGCTCTGTACTTGTCATGCACAATCTTCTACAGTGTGCAATTTTTACACCTTCATATGTGTGCACACCTTGTCTTTTGGGGGAGGGGTGTTTTCTGGAATCTTACCACACACTTTCAATGTAGGTTCTACTTTCCACTATGTTTTACATACTTCAGTTGCAGTTTTCAGTAATATCCTGTGAATTATCGGGTCTATATTACATATCCAAATGCTTAAATGTTCGAATCGCTAAAGATCGACCTTTAGCGATTGAACATTTAAATGTTCGAATATGAATAAAAATTAAAAAAAAACAAAAGGAAAAAAAAACTAAAGGGTGTAAGAAGGGGTGCAAGTCCCCCTGCACCCCCCACACCCCCTGCTACTTAAATATACCAACTCCAAGATCGCGCTACAGTGTAGAGAATGGGAAATTTCCTGTTTCCGCACTGTAATGCACTGAAGTGCGATCTCGGAGTAGGTATATTTAAGTAGCGGGGGGTGTGTGAGGGGTGCAGGGGGGCTTGCCCCCTGCTTAAACCCTTCCTTTTCTTTTTCTTTCTTTTTTTTTTTTTATTGTTTTATTACATATTTGAACGTTTGAATGTTCGATCGCTTCAAGGTCGATCTTTAGCGATTCAAACATTTAAATGTTCGGATATGTAATATAGACCCTGAATTTTCTAACTTGCCTCTCAAAGGCAGAAGCTGTACACATACAAAATGTAACAAATGAAAGGAAGTTTTAGCATCCTCCAGATTAACCATCATTTAGCAAAACACAAGTACTGGTACAGATGGAAGCTGGACATACAGTTCATGGCAATGTCTCCTTTGACCATTTGATGATTAATAAGTGAAAGCATATGGCAGGATTGTGTAGAAATGTATACAGAAACAATACAGCTGGTCATCTCTCATTAAACTATGTTCTGGTCATTCACTTGAAACTTTAAGCACCACCCTTCTCCCCCACCCTCCACTCTGGTTAGGGTATGGTGCCTGATAGAGTTCAGTCATTTTGTACATGCAGTCAATATTGCTGTAGAATGACTGTCTTATACAATTCACTCATCCATCCATTCTCAACCCCTTTTCTCATTTTTGGACATGGGGTTGGGTTGCCACTTCAATGATGACAATCATTTAGAGCCAAGGTTTACACCGGCGGGTGGCTAGCCCTACCACAGTAGTTCTTCCATACCACACACTCGCACACACACTCACACTAAATATTTTCTGACCTATACAAAGAAAATCCTTCTTTTCACAAAAATTCTACTTATGTGGTGCAAGTAATAACTAAATCTAATATCTACTGCACATGACATTATATGGCAATGTAAATATGTTTGTTTTCTGTCTGTGAATAAATGCATACATTTATACACATGAAAAAATAATTGACAGTATACTTGTGCAGATGTATGTCTGGATTTTCCAGACATATATGTATATTTACATATTTATTCAATCATACATATACATTTGTATTTATACATAAAATGTCATCACATAAAGATTCCATATTTGTATACAGATTCATTTATGTATACAGATATGTTTATGCTTCCTCATGCATTATAATTAAATATAGATACATATTTGCAGTTAGACATGCCTTTTTTCTAGTTTATACCTTCAGTTATGCAACATTTATATAATATGTTTTTCTACACCCAGGTTTAATATGTTTAAAAAAAATACTTGCTGTAGAACTCTGGCCTTGTCGCTATCATCTCATCTGCTCACTCAGCCAGCTAGTTGAGCTTATGCTTCTGCAGGTCATCGTACCTGTATCAGTACTGACAGATGTTCACCCAATTCCTGCCAGATGGCAGTTTTCTTCAAGTCCAACTCACAGACACAGAATTTAACCTTATCTTGGCACAAATCCTTAAGAAGATAGAGCATTATCTTGAACCCCCTTGTCAGATCAGATCAGAGCTCGGCCTCTTGCCTTCACAGGTGCTGGCATCATTCAAAATGCTAGTACCAGAATGAGGAATGTAAGTTCAGGGCTGTGGTGCATAGGTTAAATATAACAAAAAAAATGACCCTGCCAAGACATTACTATAGCAACTAATACTACTGGTAAGTTTGTTTTACCCAAATTGCTTTGTCACATACTTTTTTTAAGGTGATATTTTCTCATTTCAGTTTCATGTTGAATAAAATTCAGTCATGAAATCATTGCTTTTTAAGTTGTTTACGACTATTTCTTCTTATAGATGCAATATAGTGGTGCAGCATGAATCCTTTGTTTAAGCATACTCTTTTCAGTAAAGCATACCCTTTTCAATAAAGCATCATAGCAACAAATGAGGGGGTCCTCACCAGAAACATACCTAATTCCAGAGACCTCCCAAACACAAACATAAGCACGCTACACAATACTTCCCCTGCAGAACACAATCCACATTAATAGCTCATGCGCCAGTGTCTTACATGTCAAGCCCTTAAGGCAAAACACAAAACCATATTAGTCATAGGTGATTTTATCGTCAGACATACAGATGTCCCTCTTACCAGGCTGGATAAGGAAAAGATCACAGTCAGCTATTTGTCAGGTGCCAGGATGCACCATATCACACATGCACTCAAGTCTCTCAACAACAGGTAGTGTTATGACTCTGTCATAGTCCATGTTGGTGTGAATGACTTGAGACATACCTCTTTGGACTATATGAAGAGACACATGACTGAGCTCTCAGACTGTGTGTCAAAGTCAGTTATGTCTCTAGCCTTAAGCAGCATTTTATCTTCACCTAGGATGATGCCTCAATGTTGTTGTGTCTTTCGGCTTTTCCCGGTTAGGGGTCACCACAGCGGAACTCCGGTCCGCTAATGATTGGCAGTAGATTTTTACATGCAGAGTTGCCAGCCCTGACGCACAACCTTCAACGAAGGTACGCCCATTCACGCATGTCTCCACACATACAAACAGAAAATGACTGACTTCAATAACTGGCTTAGTTTCTGGTGTCATTCTAAGGAGATCCAGTATCAGACAGCCTGGGATGACATGATCAATAGACCTTGATAATTTGCCAGGGGTGGTCTTCATCTGTCATCCCTAGGGTTTTTGATACTGGACAATGCTCTTGCCACCCCCATAGTGTCTTTTTTAGGCAGTGTCTCAAGGACAAAATTACCAACGTAAAAACTCCATCTAAAAACAAAGGAGTCTTAACATGAAACTGCACTCACTTGAAGCAGTCCTCACTTTGGTAGATGCAGACATTTCTGGTAACACAGGGACCTGGGTCAAAGCTGTGGAGAACCTCCCAGCCATACCAGGTTACACCTCCTGCCAAACATTTAGACCACAAACTGAAGGCGTGAAAACTAAAGGAGGCAGTGTATCAATATTTATTAAAGATAAATACACATCCAGATTGTTAAAAAGTATGATTCCCTGGAGATACGTCAGGTGCAATTAACTGTTGGTAGGACCTGTTCAAGTCATTGCCAGCTACAGGACCCCCTCCATGAATCAGGGCACCCACTCTGCCTATTTGGATCTACTTAAGTCCATCAAGATACATCCTTTCACCATGGTTTTGGGTGACTAACTACCCATCCACTGACTGGGTAAATTACTCGTGCTCAAACTCACTTGTCCAAAGGTTCCTTGACTTCATTAACTCCAATGCCCTGGACCAGATGGTTGACACCCCCACAAGGGGTGCCAGCATCCTGGATCTGGTGCTTACCAATATGGGGAACCACTGTAGCACCCCCACTGTGAGGTATTCTCTGGTGAGATCTGGCCACAAATTAGTCTCATTTGAAGTAACTATCACACCTGACCCCCCCCCCCCCAGCAGCAACTAAACGAAAAAACTTCTCCAAAGCAGATTATAACCTCTTACGGGATGATATAAATAGCTTCACTGCACCTCCTCCCTCAACTGGAACTGGCAGCTATGCCAAGTTCTCTACCAATGCTTTATACAAACACCTGCATAACTGCATTGACTCTGCCTTACCTGATAGGACCAAAACAAGCTCCTCCAGGAAGAGCAAACCTGCCTGGTGGACAACTGCCATTAACAGGTTTTACAATAAGAGGAAGAAATTGCTGTCTAAGAGTAAGAGGGAGCAAGTCCTAAACTGGAAACACTCCCTCCTCAGCTTAAACTAAGCAAATAAGACTTCTTGTGAAGTCCTCCAAAGCAAACTATGAATCCAAATTAGCTTCCTCAACTAAGGACAACCATAAGGTTTTCTTTAGTTACATCCTTAACCTAAAAGGAAAGGCCCAGATTTGTGCCAGACTGGTAGTTAATGATACCACATATACTGAGCCTGTGGACATAGCTAACCTGTTGGCCAACACGTTCTGTGAAAACTTCACTTCCCTGTTTCTGCCGCACATACCCCATTACATCTCTACAACCTGTCCCTTACCTTGTATATCTAAAGAGCAGGTCTTTAAACCCCCTCCATAAGGCAAAAAGCACAGCATCTATGGGACCTGATAACATCCTAGGCTGCATCCTACATGGGCTCCAACAAGAATTAGCAACACTGTTGGGTACTCTTTTCAATCATAGTCTAAGCACTAGCTTTGTCCCAGATGAATGGAAAATGGCCACAGTTATTCCCTTGCACAAAGGTGGTGCTTCCTCTAACCTTGGGAACTATCGACCTATTGGCCTGACTAGCTTTATCTGCAAGGCCATGGAGCAAATCATCATGGACCATATCAACAAAGATATAGGTAATATCCAAACATTTGCCCTACTCAGTTTGGATTTGTCGAAGGGAGGTCATGTCTTTTAAACCTGGTGGACTTTTTGAGACAGTCACCAAGGCCCTGGATGAAGGGAAGTCTGTGCATACAGCCTACCTAGATTTAGCCAAGGCTTTTGACATTATCCCCCACTCAGGCATCATTGATAAACTTACCCAGCTAGGTATCAACCCTTATATCATTAGATGGGTTGCTAAATGGCTTACTGATAGAACACATATAGTAAAAATAGGGAATCCACCTCCAACAGCAGATCTGTAACCAGTGGTATTCTATAGAGATCAGTCCTGGGATCTCTACTGTTTGGAATCTATTTCTCCAAAGTACATGCAAAAACTAAAGCTCTGTGGCTGACAAAGTTTGCTGATGACTGCAAACTGGGAGCGGTCATAGAAACTCCAAATGATGTCAACATCCTACAAGAGGGTCTTACACAAATAAATGATTGGTACCAAAGTCATGGCCTTAAACTCAATGCAAAAAATGTATTATCATCCCTTTTGGTAAGAGCGATGTTCCTGCTAGCTACCATATCAAAAGCAACACCCTAAGTATGCACTCAGTGGTGAAACACCTGGGCACACAGATTGACAGCAACCTTACCTTTGATCACCATGTCTCCACAGTGGTAAGAAGGGCATTCCATATTGCTCATCTCATAAGTAAGGTCATTGCCTCCAGAAAAAAAGAAGTTATAACCTCCCTGTACTCTTCACTCATCAGGTCAATAATTGAGTACTACACCCCTTTTGGTATGTACCTTTCCAAGCACGTGCAGTATTTGGAGAGATCACAAAGGTTCCTCACAAGGAAAAGAGTCATCAGCATCTGTCCTATGTGAATCATCTGAAATCACTGTCAGTTTATTCTGTTTCATACAAACTACTCAGATGCAATATCTGGCTTGCATATAAGGCAATCTCTGGTCATGCTTTATTGGAAATGCTACATATCCGCAAGTCAAATGGTACACGGGTTACTCTCTCTAAAGACCTTAACCGGGTATGTGATATTAATAAAACATGCTGGAGAGACAGGTTTGTCTCCCAGAGGTTTTCACACCTTTGGAACAGACTCCCACTTCATGTCAAACAAAGCATCTCATTGGCCCTCATAAAATGCAATCTGAATGATTGGATGGTAACCATAAATTCACCCTGGGGGTTCCACCTGTGTCCCTCTTGGACAGAGGCAATAGGTGCTTATCATGAAAATAAGGTTAGAACTTGGCTAGGTATGTAGGGGCCCTAGGGCCTTTAGCCTAGTAACTTCCTATGATCCTATGAAATCATTTCCATTTACATGATTTTGTTTTTGCTTTATTACATAAAGATATGTCACTGTGTATGTAATTATGAATTTATAGTTAGTATTGAGTGATTTGAGGTTATAAGTTATATCACAGTATGCATTATGGACATTACACTTCATGAACATGCAGACTTGATGAGATGTGACAGGTCTACATCAGTTCATTGAAACCCAACTTCAACAAATGGCCATTCATCAAACACAAATCAGAGAATGGACATTCATCAAATGTTCACATCAGTGAATGTTTTTCCCAGGGAAGAGTTAGTTGATCAACATATGGAAATTTGCCCTTTCCCCACTGTGGTGAGATGTTGGAGTTGGTATATATATATATATATATATATATATATATATATATATATATATATATATATATATATAAGTGGGGGGGGGGGTGTGGTGGGTTTGATATACTGTGGTGTGTGAGTCACTTGGCATGTTGTGCAACTAACTCAATTCCCTGGGAAACACATTTGCTGATGTGAACGTTTGATGATCCTCTGTTCACTGAAGGTGGGTTTCAATGAAGTGATATAGACCTGATGTGACTCCATTTCCATTTTCAAATCATGGGGATTTTTGAGATTTCTAGGGTTGTTTATCCTTTCCTGAGGATAGCTGACAGTTGAGGTGTACTTGGGATTGCTGCAGACACCGCTGTTGCAGCAATTGTGTTCATAAGTAAATACATGGATTGGTTACTTATGCACTCTTGTGTTACTGATATTCATAGACATAAGTATAAATAAGCCTAATTTGTATAATAACAGGTTATAAATTACCTTGGACTTGTGCTAATAAGTTTAGGATTCTCATATCAACTTGCAATCATTTGAGAAAAGAGGGAAATGCTTTAGGAAATTGAAAACTTATTCAAGTAAAAAAAGTAAATTGTACTGTTCTTATTAAAAGATACATAGTAGAACACCAAGTCCATACCATCTGGAAAACTTCCCACATCATCCCACTTCATAAAGGAGGTACATCAACAGATTTATCTAATTACAGTCTAATCGCAATCTTAACTCCACTGTCTAAGATACTAGAGAGAATCGTTCACAAACACATTACAGATTACCTGCATACTAACAAACTCCTTACCAGTACTCAGTATGGTTTCCAACCATATCATGGTACTACCACTGCCCTAATGTCATTTACTAATACTGTCAACCTTCACAGAAACAACAGCAGATATGTATCCTCCATCTTTCTAGATCTATCAAAAGCCTTCGATATAGTCTCACATAACAAACTTCTAAATGTCCTTTCTGAGCTGAATTTATGTCAGTCTACTCTTGCTTGGTTCCAAGATTACCTATCTAGGTGTCAGCAAGCAGTACTTTGGCAACAAATCCTATCACCCCTTCTTCCGGTGACCTCAGGAGTCTCGCAAGGCTCAATATTAGGCCCCCTACTCTTCTCAGTATTTACAAACAACCTCCATACCTCAGTTCCACATGCTTCACTCATCCAGTATGCAGATGATTTGACAGTAATATGTGCTGGTACTACCATACATGAACTTCAAACACTAACACAACAATCCTTCCTGTCAGTAGAGACTTGGCTGACAAACTCTTGTCTAATTCTGAACCCCCCAAAAAAACAAATTCATGATATTCCAACTCATTAAATCAATTGTACCCACTACCACATTTAACATTGTTTCAACAAACATCATAATCTCCCCCTCACCTCATACCAAACCTTTGGGAGTTGAAATCGATTGCAACATGAGATTTGATATCCATATATCCCAAACCGTAAAAAAGTACACAAAAAATGTGGAACACTGTACAGGAAGAAACACTATTTCACAAAAAATACGAAAGCTACTATTGCCCAGTCCCACCAGATCTCAACACTGCTCTATGCATCCTTCATATTCAAGAGTCTAAGAAAATATGAGTTAGCAAAACTTGAATCCTGTTACTAGAAAATAGCCAGGTATGCTGCAAACTCATCCTTTAGATCACACCACTGTACAACACTCGGACAACTCAACTGGTTAGAATTCCCCCAACTATTACTCTTTAACCAATTAACCATGGCCCACACAATCTTTTATCAACCAGAGAAAATACCTGCCCTGCAAATATTACTACATCCATATTTCAGTGCCAGAGCTCTAAATATAGCCAAACACCTAGCTGGAGAATCCCTCTTTCTAAATTATATAGGCAATATCTGGAATGCAGTACCACCTAACATCACCTCTACCACAAGCCTCTCAATTTAAAAAAAATGCTAAACGCTCACTTATCCAACAAGTGGCTGTGCCCATGCATTGTTCCTGCCTAAACTGTCCCTTTCAGATGATGCTAATACTTCTACATTCACGCTAACACCTATCATAATATAGGTTCATTTAGCTCTGATAAGGAAGAACAGTTAACCTAAAAAATCCATGTTTGTACTCTACAGAAGTTGTATAATGTTGCATTGGTCTCTCATTCACTACTCTGTGTACTTTATTTTGATACTCTGATTCTTTATAGAACTCGTACAAGATTTCTTGCTGTATACTATCTGTTTCACTAGCCTATGATCATGTATTATAACTAATTTCTTAAGGGAAACTGTACAAGTCTCTTGTGTATATAAACTCTGTATCCTTGTATGGGCAGGATTCACGATGGCTTGCACTGAATCTAAGAGTAGTGTAAGACTCCATGCAGCCATCGCGATCCAGGAACAGCCTGAATGTGTGTGTAAGAGAGCACCTAAAATGGCTCTTACACGGACAGGGCGTGGATATGCTAATTACCTCACTTGCAGCCGAAAGGCATGCAAATGAGGTAATTTCGCGATCCAGGAAGCAAAAACCTGCCTGTGTAAGACCCGTAATAACTGAGTACCATTCTGCAAATAACACAATGGAGCCTTGTCAGCTCCAAATAAAGGTTGCAAATGTCCCAGGCAGCATGCCAATGGCCAAATATGTGGCCACTGGCAACGTACCCCGATGTTTAAATGTAGCGCAGCGCCGCGCAAACGGGCTGCGCTATAAAAAAACAGAAAAATAAAAAAATTAAACCCACAAATGTGGGTTTATGCAAAGCATGAATTTACAATGGAAGAGAATAGCAGGCTAAAACAACATGGCCACCGAGTAGGGGTTGCTAAGGGGGGAAGCGGAGTGTAAGACATGTAACTAAGCATTAGTAGGCAATCCTATGTAAATGAGTGGTAGGATAGTGAATCGTACTATTACATTGGAAATGAGCACATTCCGTTCAGTGTAGGAGTAGGATAAGGGGGAGTAACAGAGTAGGAGATAGGTGACATTACAGGGGGGAATGTATGAAAGGAATGCAGCTCATTGGAGCACAGTGGCATATGAAAGCTGTCAGTCAGACATCATGGAAAGAGGAGTGTCAACAAGTAGGCATGGGAAAGCCAGGAAATGGAAGGTGTACACTATGGATAACACCAAAGTTTCTTGCAGGGTGTGCATGCACGCGTGTGCCCGCTGGTAGGTACGAGTAAGCTAGAGTGCGCGCGTGTAAGTGTGAGTGCACATGTTTAAGACAGAATACGCATGTAGAAGCCTGTTTAAACACCTGCCAGCTTGTTTGCACTGGTGTGCGCGCATTTTAACCCGAATAAGCAGATTCTAGTCTGTCTAAGCATGTCTGCGCACGTGTTATCCACTGTGAGCGTGTTTTCACTGGTGTGTGCGTTGCTCCCCCCTGAGGAAACAGAAGGGAAAAAGGAAGCATGGGAAATAGTAGGAAGCTAGCGGGGATTACTGGCAGAGCTAGCAGGTGAAAACAATCAGAAGAAGGCAATTACACAGGCAGAACAGTAGCCCAGCCCAGCACTTAAAACTCTGCAAACAACAGTGCAAAATGTTTCTCTCAAGAGACACTGCAACAGAGGAGTAAGCTATTAGAAGTGAAAACTGAAAAAGCTTCACTCAGACCAAAAATGCTAGGGACTGCCATAGCTGTTATAAGGAGACATATGCAACTTTTTGAGGGTGGTGACTATGCAAATGCTGCCGGACAACCCACAGTGAGGAGACGGAGAAGAGTGTACAGGCCCAGGGTCACCTACCAGGGGTTACATGAGCTGGAGATAGTGGAGCGCTATAGAGTGGACAGAGACCTCCTGCAGCAAATTGTTGAGCTGTGCAGGCCACGCCTCACACACAGAACCAACAGAGGGGAACCCATCCCAGTGGAAACCAAGGTATGTGTTGGCCTAAGAATACTAGCAACAGGTACCTTCCAGAGACCAACTGGTGATATGATGGGGATATCACAGGCATCAGCATCTAGGGTACTGCACCAGTTCCTGGATGCCATGTCAGCACATGTCGGTGAGCATGTATATTTCCCCAATTCCCGTGAGGTATTGGCCAGCAATATGCGTCTCTTCCAGCAAATAGCGGAATACCCTGAGGTAGTGGGTACAATAGACTGCACGCATATATGCATCAAAGCACCAGCTGGTGAGCAGGATAGGGCCTACAATAACCGTAAGGGCTCCCCCTCCATCAACTGCCAGGTTGTGTGTGATGCCCAGGGCATAATAATGAATGTGTGTGCTGGCTGCCCTGGAAGCTACCATGATTCCCATATCTGGCATCTAATGCAGCTGTACCAGATATTTGCCAATGAGGACATCCCACATGGTCACTTAGTGGGGGATGCTGGCTATGCACTGGAGCCATGGCTGATGACACCCATCAGAAATGCACACACACCTGAACAAGAACGCCATAATGAGGCACACGCACAAACACGAAATGTAATCAAGCATGTGTTTGGGCTGCTCAAGTCATGGTTCCGGTGCCTGGACACATCTGGTGGAGCCTTGTAGTACTCACCAACTACATGTACCCAAATTATCATGGTATGTGCTATGCTACATAATATGATTCTGCGAAAACAGCTGCAGCAGGACCAGCATAGGGCTGGGCCAAACAGCCCCCCACCATTGCCAAGCCAATCACAGGCAGAGCATGACTTGGAGGAGGAACAACCTGAGACTGCCCCAGTAGGCAGAAGGAGGCATGCTCAGTATGCCTTGGCCTTGGCAAAGCGGCAATGCATAGCACATACATTGGCTCAGTAGGAACCCTGGAAATGATACCTCTCTCTGACTCACACATATAGTAAAAGGGATGCCTAAGTTGACACAACCTGCTATCAAACATGTACAGGGAGTGTAGTATGTGCATCCAACATAGACAGCCCTGCAGCACCACCTGAAGCATGATTGCCATGTGTTAAGCAATGTAACACCATGTAGTATATGCAAACTTGATGACCCTGACTAACATCCTACCCTCACCAAGCATGATGCCACAATATGAAGATGAGATGATCAATTACAATAATTGGCTTAAGTATTGCTGTTAGTCAAATGGGATCCAATGCATGCCAGCCTGGGATGACATGCTGATCAAGACACGATGCTCCACCTGCTAGGGATGGCATGCACCTATCAGTCCTGGCCTTTTGGATACTGGCAAAGGCTGTTGTCACCCCCACCGTGCCTTGAATAGGTAAGGCTCAAAACACAAACCCACCTCCATAGGTATCACAAGGGATAAGAACCTAGATGTAATGCTACCCAATGCCAGAAGTCTAAACTGCAAGATACATGCAGTCAAAACTCCCCTCAGCATGTAGAATGTTGATATCTGTCCTGTAACAGAAAACTGGGTCAAGGCTCACAAGAGCACCCTAACACTACCAGGTTACATCTCATACCATGCTTTACAGCCCCAAAACATGGAACAAACTACAAAAGGAGGGTAACTAGCAATAATTGTCAAGGATAACCACACCCCCATGTTGGTACCACAACAAGAAGCAGCATGGACTATCCATGATCAAGTAACAGTGGCTAAAACTGCCTCCCAGTTTGTAGCCTGCTACAGACTACCCTCCTAATGCCAGGAACTGCACTTGGCCTATGCTGGAACACATGGAAATATCAAGATCTCCAAACAACATTATATTGGGTGACTGAAAATACTCAAACATAGACTGGGAGCATTATTCCAGCCCCAACACCCTAGGCCAAAGGTTCCTAGAATCCATAAACCAAAATGCTCAGGAACAACGTACCACTCCCACAAGAGGGGTAAGCATACTGGATGTGATAATCAGCAACATGGGTACTCTATGGCCAGATGAGAAGTGTATCCCTCACTGGTAAGATCAGACCATAGAGTAATCACACTGGATATTCACATCCTGACCACAGTCCCTGGCCAGAAAACCACAGTGAAAAACATGTGTAAAGGAAATGTTGCACTCCTCCAAACTGATGTGGAATCCATTAAAGGCCCTGTGCCTGTGGAAAATATGGGCCACACCTCAGAACCCTTTATAAATGCATTCTGTGAACACTGTCAGGAATGCATGGAGTATGCAATCCCAAATAAAACCAAGGCCCAATACCATACACGCAGGCATCTGGCATGGTGGACCCCAGCCATTACCAAACCATGCAAGAGAATGAGGAAGCTACTACATGATAGAGCAAACCTAAAAAGGGAAGTAATCTCTGATCATTATTATGGCAATAAAATATGGCCACTCATAAAATCCACTAAGGCTAGCTACAACAAGTTGAATCTGTGAATCTTGGGCAATGTTACACCTGCCCCATGTACACAGACAACCCCCCCCCCCAAAAAAAAAATACAAATATATGTGAGAGATGCAACCATTTATCCAAACTGGAGCTGAGCTCTCTCAACTCAGTACTGTCAAAACTAGTCAGGAGGAGAAGGTAACCACACACACCACAAACCCAGTCTCACATAGACCTATCACAACTGCAAACCAAAGACATAAACACACAAAAACATTCCTGGAGGCTCTAATTAAAAATCCACCAAATCAACAGAGGCCTCCAAAGCAGACACCCAAGCAACCACTACCTCCAAACATAGCACATGCAACACACAGTACACAAAGTCGGTGTGCCAAACAGTCACAGCCCGTAAGGACAAACAACATGCCTGATACACTTGCAATAGGTGACTCCATAGTCAGACACACTGATGTCCCGCTCAACAGACTGAACAAGGAAAAGGGTACAGTAAGCTGCCTGTAGGCTGCTACAATCCCACATAACACAAGCACAGGTCACTCCAAAGCAAGTACAAATATGACTCCGTCATTGTCCATGCTGGTGTGAATGACCTGAGACGTACCTCCCTGGACTACATGAAAAGAGACATAGAGGAGCTCTCCAATTATGTAGGCCAGGCCGGTATGACTCTGACCCTGAGCAGCATCCTACCCTCACCAAGAATGATGCCACAGTACAAACACAGAATGATCAGCTTTAACAATTGGCTCAATTACTGGTGTCATTCCAAGGGGATCCAATGTTTGTCTGCTTGGGATATCATGCCTGACAAGCCACGCTGCTTTGCCAGGGATGGCTTGCACCTGTCACCCCTGGGCGTCTGGATATTGGCTAAGGCTCTTGCCACCTCCATAGTGCCTTTTGTAGGCGAGGCTGAAAAGACAAACCCACCTCCCTAGAAAACATAAGTGGAAAAAACATAAGGGTAATGCTGCTCAATGCCAGAAGTCTAAACCTCAAGATGCACGCTCTCGAGGCCCTCCCCAGTATGGAGAACATCGATGTCTGTGCAGTGACAGAAACCTGCATCAAGGCTCCTGAGAGCACCCCAGCACTACCAGGTTATACCTCATATCATGCTTTTCGGTCCCAAAACCTGGACCAAACCACAAAAGGAGGGGGGAGTATCCATATTCAGCAAAGATACCCACACGTCCAGGTTACTGATGATGCACGAAGCATCAGAGACCATCCATGTGCAACTAACCATAGGAAAAACTGCTGTACAGTTTGTAGCATGCCACAGACCACCCTGTCAAACCCAGGAACCCCACTCAGCCTTCCTGAAGACACTGGAGAGTATGAATGTCTCTCCAAATACCAAACAAGGTACTCACAAATTACCACATAGGTGGTAATCCATTACGTATGGAAGAAGTAATCAGGGACCTAGGGACACAAGTGGACAGTAATCTCTCATGTGACACTCACATTGCCAACGTGGCTAGGAAGACCTTCTATATTGGCCACCTTATCATGAAAGGATTCACATCTACATCAAGAGAGGTAATTGTGCCCCTATACTCTTCTCTTATCAGGCCCAAAATTGAATACAATGCCCCATTTGGGATGTACCTTACCCGACACCTGCAGCAGTTAGAAAGACCTCAAAAGTACCTCACCAAGAGGATAAAGGGTCTCAAACATTTGTCATATGCTGCCTGGCTGACGACACCCCAGCTGTATGCAGTCACATACTGCATACTCAGAGGTGATGTATGCCCGATGTACAAGGCCATGTCCAATACAGAATTAATGGACATGCTCCACCTCAGAAAATCCAAATCCATCAGAGCCATGAGAGCGAGAGATGTCAACCTCAACACATAAATAAATAGGATGTGCTGGAGGGACAGATTCATAACCCAGAGGCTCCCTACACTCTGGAACAGAATCCCACTCCATGTTAGGCAGAGCCCCTCACTGACTCTCTTCAACTGGAATCTTGCCAAGTGGATGGGAGATCGTAGATTTACACTGGGAGTCTTCACTGTGTCACGTCTAGACAGAGGCACAGTAAAGTAAACCCTAAATGGGCATAATATTCACATAGCAAGGGGTGGTGAAAGCCACACACACTCTGGCTAGGCTTATAAATGCCCTAGGACAGATAGCCTAGTATGAACCTATGAACCTATGAAGATACAAATTGTACAGGACACTAAGGATAATCACAAGGCTTTCTTAACTGATGGTAGGAACCTTATTGGGAATTCACAGATATGCTCTGAATTACCAAATATTACAAACAATACACCAAACCCACACACATTGCCAACATCCAACCTGACAGGTTCAGTGCAACCCCCCCCCTCCAAAATGCCAAATATCTATCCCAGCAGAGTGCTGGCCCCCTGACATTGCAGATGCTGAGGTAACAGCCAGCATCTTCAAAGCAAAACACACAGCATCAGTGGTACGAGATGGTGTCCTGGGCTGTGTCCAACATGAACTCCAAGAAGAATGGAACGCCAAATAACACTACTGCTCAATTTCAGCCTTACCACAGGATATGTACCCAAAGAGCAGTGTACAGCAACAGTGGTCCCTCTCCACAAAGGTGGTGCCTGAATGGATACTGCAAACTATCACCCCAGAATCCTGACAAACTTGGTCTGCAAAGCTATGGAAAGGATCATCATGGACCTCAGAAATAAAGATATTGGGGACCTACAGACACTGGACCCTACCCAGCGTGGCTTTCTTAAGGGCAGATCCTGCCCCTTAAACATGTTTGACTCATTTGAAACAGTCATCAAGGCCATTGATGAGGGGAATGTGGTCCACACAGCCTATCTGGACCTTGCAAAAGCCTTCCATACAATACCCCACGTGTTCATTATAGATAAGCTCACCAGCTTAAATATAAACCCCTATGTCAGTAGATGGGTTGCAAACCAGCCCAAGGACAGAACTGACATGGTCAGAAATGCTGCAGCCATGTCAAGACTACAAACCAGCTACAACTGGCATCCCACAAGGCTCGGTCCTGGGACCTCCCTTGTTTGATATTTATTTCCCATAGGTATAGGCCAACATGGAAGGACTGTGTCTGAACAAGTTTGCAGAGGACTACAAACTGGGCACCATATCTGACCCTCCAGCTGACACAAGCATCCTACAAAAGGGCCACATAAAAACAGACAACTGGTGCCAGAGCCATGTCATCAAGCTAATTGCAGAAAAGTGTATAGTCATCCCCTGTGGATAAACAGTAAGTGCCCACCAATTAACACATAGGTGTTAACCCATTAAGTACTTTAGAAGTAATAAGAGACCTGGGGACACAATTTGATAGATATCTTGCATTTGACAACCATGTGGCTGTAGTGGTTACAGAAACATACCATATACCCACCTAATTATGAAGGTAGTCAGATCTAGATCAGGGGAGGTCATCGTGCCTCTTCAGTCATCCTTCATCAGCCTCACAATTGAGTACAATGGCCCCTATGGGATGTACCTCAGCAGACACCTCCAGCAACTGGAAAGACCCCAAAGGTACCTCACCAGGAGGATCAAAGAGCTCGAACAGATGCCATGTGTTGCCTGATTAAACAAACTGCAGCTCCACACAGTGCCATACTGCCTGCCCAGAGGCAATCTGTGCCTGATGTATAAAGCCATGTCCAAGCTGGAATCAGTGAACATGCTGCACCTTGTACAATCTGAATGCCAGTGAGCTATGCACATGAGAGACCTGAACCCCAGCACTGACATACATAGGACATGCTGTAGTGATTGATCCATAACCCAGAAGCTCCTCCACTCTTGAGTAAACTCCCAGTACAGGTTAGCCAGAGAGTCCCTCATTGACTCTCCTCAAGTGGAATCTTGATGAGTGGATGGGAGATGGTAGGTTTACCCTGGGTATCACTGTTATGTCACGGGTAGACAGAGGCACAGTATACTAACCTTGAAATATGTCATGGCAAAATCCAGTTACAATGTGTGTTGAAGGACAAACACACTCTCTGACTAGCAGTAGAAATGGCCTAGGGCACATCGCTAGTGTTTGTCAATGTCCACCCAAGTTGTGGAATATACTACCAATGTTGGACAAGCCTGGTTTAAGTAGTCCATATCTGAACAAAATGCAACATGGTCATATGTGCACAACTGGCCCTTAACCAGTCTGGTGTGCTCACTATGAATATTTAAAGCAGTGATAGGACTGAAACCCAGGATACTGCCCACCACAGTGAAAGTACTGAACCAGTACACTATACAATATTACAGTGTTTGGTCAGTATGAAAGGATGTTAACAACTGTATGCAAACTATCCCATGGAAATCCTGCAGGCACAGTATAATCCCTGTTGGGTTCAGACACAAAGCAGTTGGGCAGTAAGTACACAACATGACTCCCAACACACAACTATAAATGTGAAATATTGTTGAAGTTCACATACAACCACAAATGTGGTGGACTGCAGATTTCAACATATGGAAAGCTCACACTGGGCATGCTCGCACACTTTGATAAATGAGACGTATGTCAGGCAACAAGCCATGGAAAGCCTGAACTGGGCATGCTCACACACTTAGGCCATGTCTCAGTTTAGCAGTTGGCCACACATATCTGGTATTTGTAGGTGTTAATCCAGGAACCAACCACAATACAGCAATCTGCCCAGTGCATACAGTTAAATGACTACAGAGACATAAGTTAAATAGTGGATCCCTCTCATATTCAAACATCTTCCACAGATACACAAGTTGTTCATAGAAACAGGGAAAGCTATGGCAATAAAGACCTGCAAACAGTTTATCAGCAACAAATATTGTGCATCTGAAAATTAAACATATGGGTGTAGAGGTCAATACTAGGCTGTTTGCCCTAGGGAATACAAGCTTAGCCAGAGTGTGCTTGGCGTCTGCCTCCCCAGTACAGTAGGCTACTCTGCTTCTGTAAAGTAGGTCACAGAAGGCACCATTTAAGGCTAGTGTGCTGTGCCTCCATCAAGCAGGGACACAGTGGAGATCCCAGGGGTTGAATTTGCAATGTCACATCCATGTGGCTGGTGTTTGCTGGAAGAGGGTTGGTGAGGACTTATAACAGTAATTGGGCATCAATGACAGACTGAGGGGAGCCTTATCTGCAGTGTCTGGACAATTTCACTGGCAACACTTTGACGTGATGAGTTTGAGGGATTGAAGTGTCGTGCCAATACTGTTCAGAGACATCCTCCCTCTGTGGGATATTGCTCTGTAATGTTTTAGCTCCCTCCTTCTGTTGTACAGCTTATATATGGCTGGTGTACAGCAGACAGGTCTCCTGTTGTGGAGGAGTCATGGGTTTATTTGGGATAGCATGATCAATGCAAACCTTCCAGATGCTCATAGAATGCAATTGTCAAGGATTATGCAGAGTGGCCTGTATAATCCCCCAGCATGGGTCCTTTGAAGTCTTCCAACCTAGTCCTCACAAGTGCAAAGTCTGCGTTTAATAAATACTTTGTTTGCAGTGACTTCCTTGCCTGGGGGTGGGGATGGGATATGGATGTCCAGGGAAAGTTGGGTATGGTCAGATATTAACAATGGTGGTCTACCTCTGGTGTGGAACATAGAGTCCCCATGTTGCAGATGGTCAGGTCCAATATGTATTCCCCCTTGTGGCTGTGGTGAGTGGTCCTGCCATAGCACATGGATTCACAAATTGTAGTGGCTGTTGGGTGATGTTGTTGAGGCCTGAGTAGTTCCCCCACACACTATACCTGTACCTGATGTTAACCACTGTAATGGTGTATGTGAACACCTTCATATCCTACACTGTTCCCAGGGAAGCAAAGTGTGTGTCCTGGATATGGAAGGGGTGGTCTGAACTGGTTGTGTTGTGTGTTACATGTCCTGTGGTCACGAAGCATGGTATAAAACATAACCTGGCAGTGCTGATGTGCATATCTGACCCTGAAGTAGGCGGCTGTTAATGCATATATATGCTATCCCCCTAACTGACAGATAGTAATAGATGTACATACTTCTATATAAATAATGATGTCAGCACCCTATAAATACTGCAGGAGAAGAACAGATATCCAGTAATTCAAATAGCATGCTCTGCTAATGCTTGTCTCTCAAGTGTCATAATATAGTTAGGCAGGGGTTTGAATCCTGCAAAAGCTGAATGTGTGTTTTTGGGTGAGGGGGGTTAGTGTGTGTGCAATTCTGTGTGAAAGAAATGTCCCTTTTGGCAACTAGAAGAACACACTACATGATGCACATTCCTCTTTCTAAACACTGATGATGTCAGCACCCTATAAGTACAGCAGGAGAAAGAAAACTTCTCAGTAATGCCAATAGCGCGCTCTGCTAATACGTCTCTCTCAAGTGTCATAACATAGTTAGGTAGGGGTTTGAATCCTATAAATACTGAGTGTGTGTGGTTGGGCGAGGGGGGTTAGTGTGTGCGCAATTCTGTGTGAAAAAAATGTCCATTTTGGCAACTAGAAGAACACACTACATGATGCACATTCCTCTTTCTAAACACTGATGATGTCAGCACCCTATAAGTATAGCAGGAGAAGGGAAAACTCCCAGTAATGTGAATAGCGTGCTCTGCTAATGCATCTCTCTCAAGTGCCATAACATAACTAGGTAGGGGTTTGAATCCTACAAATGCCATGTGCATTTTTGTCACACAGTTTGTCCATGTGTGTGGGGTGTTGCTCTTAATATTGTATGACATAGATTATAATAATGTCAATGCACACATGAGGTATGTGTGTGCCACATGGACATATGTACCTGTGACCTTAAATAGTTCCCATGTCTGAAGCCTGCCTCATGTGAATACATGGAATTTGTATTACACAAATTTATGACTGTGGTTTTCTGTGCAGGGGCTGCATTTGGTATGTGAATATACAGTGAGAGTAGTCTATGGTGTTATCTTACCAGCGAGGGATACACTTCTGGTCTGGAGCATATAGTCCACATGTTGGTGATGATCAGGTGCAGCATGTTTTCCCCTTGTGGGAGTGGTAACAAGTTGTTCCATAGCAATTGAGTGTATGGATTCTAGGAACCTTACACCTAGGGTGTTGGAGCTACAGTAATGCTCCCAGTCTATGTGTGGGTAAATGAAGCTGCCCAATATATTGTTGTTTGGAGACACCTGCAGATATTCATGTATTCTTAAGTAGGCCAAGTGGGTTACCTGGGTTTAGGAGGGTGGTCCGTAGCAGGCTATGAACTGAAAGTCAGTTTAACCCACTGTTAGTTGCATGTGGATAGTCTGTAATGCGTCACACTGTGGCAACAACCTGGGGGTGTGGGTATAGGTTCATAGGTTCATACTAGGCTATCTGCCCTAGGGCATTTATAAGCCAAGCCAGAGTGTGTTTGGCTTTCACCACCCAGTTTAGATTAATGTTGCTATGCCCTTTTCTGAGGTTAGTATACTGTGCCTCTGTCTAACATTGACACAGAAGTGATACCCGGGGTACACCTACAATCCCATCCACTCATCATGATTCCTCTTGAAGAGAGTCAATGAGGGACTCTGCCTAACCTGGACTGGGATTTTATTCCAGAGTGAAGGGAGCCTCTGGGTTATGAATCTGTCCCTCCAGCATGTCCTATTGATGTCAGTGCTGAGGTTCAAGTCTCTCGAGCCAAAGCTCGATGGGAGTTTGATTTTCTGAGGTGCAGCATGTCCATTACTTCCGGGTTGGACATGGCATTATACGTCTGGCACAGATCGCCTCTGAGCAGGCGGTATGCCACTGAGTATGTAGTTATGTTAACCAGGCAGCATATGGCATCTGTTTGAGCCCTTTGATCCTCTTGGTGAGGTACTTTTGTGGTCTTTCCAGTTGCTGCAGGTGTCTGGTAAGGTAAATCCCAAAAGGGGTATTGTACTCAATTATGGTCCTGATGAGGGATGAGTAAAGAGGCACGATGACCTCCCCTGATCTAGATGTGTATCCTGTCATGATTAGGTGGGCTATATAAAATGTTTTTCTAACCACTTTGGCCATGTGGTCATCAAATGAGAGATTGCTATCAACTTCAGTCCCCATGTCCCTAATTACTTCTTCCGTACGTAATGGATTACCACCTATGTGGTCATTTGTGGCCACTTTGTTTTTGCCAAAGGGGATGACTATACACTTTGTGGCATTTAGCTTGAGGCCATGGCTCTGGCACCAGTTGTCTGTTTCTATGAGGCCCTTTTGGAGGATGGTTGTGTCGGCTGGAGAGTCAATTATAGTGCCCAGTTTGCGGTCATCCGCGAACTTGGTCAGCCACAGTCCTTCCGTGTTGGCCTGTACCTCCGAGACATATATACCGAACAGGAGAGGTCCCAGGACTGAGCCTTGTGGGACACCACTTGTAACTGGTTTGCAGTGTGACATGGCTCCAGCAATTCTAGCCATGTGGGTTCTGTCCTTGAGCCAGTTTGCAACCTATCTAGTGACATAGGGGGTGTATATTTAAGCTGGTGAGCTTATCTATAATGCCCGAGTGGGATATTGTATCGCAGGCTTTTGCGAGGTCCAGGTAGGCTGTGTGGATCACCTTCCCCTTGTCAATGGCCTTGGTGACTGTTTCAAAGAAATCAACCAGGTGTAAGAGGCAGGATCTGCCCTTAGAGTCACACTGGGTAGGATCCACTGTCTGTAGGTCCCCAATATCTTTATGTATGAGGTCCATGATGATCCTTTCCATAGCTTTGCAGACCAAGCTAGTCAGGCTTATGGAGCAATAGTTTCCAGGATCCGTTGAGGCACCACCTTTGTGGAGAGGGACCACTGTTGCTGTATGCCACTCTTTGGGTACATAACCTGTGGTAAGGCTGAGATTGAACAGTAGTTTTATGTTTGGGTTTAGCTCATGTTGGAGTTCATGTAGGATGCAGCCCGGGACACCGTCTGGTCCCATTGATGCTGTGTTATTTGCTTTGGAGAGGGTGGCTCTTACCTGAGCATCTGAGATGTCAGGGGGGCAGCACTCTGCTGGGATAGACATTTGCCCTTCTGGTGGGGAGGGGGGGAGTTTGTGCTGAACCTGTCAGCTAGGATGTTGGCAATGTCTGTGGGTTCGGTGTATTCTTTTGTCATTTTGGACTAATTCTGAGCATATCTGGGAATTCCCACCCAGGTTCCTAACATAACCGAAGAAAGCCTTGTGATTATTCTTACTGTCCTGTGCATTTCTTCTTTCAAAGCTGTCCTTGGACGATTTTATGAGTGCCCGTAGTATTTTGCTAACACTGAACAGAGATGCCTCCCCTTTTTGGTTTTTTTCTCTATCATGTAGTAGCTTCCTCCTTTTATTGTATTGTTTGGTTATGGCTGTGGTCCACCAGACAGGACGTCTGCCTTTGTAGGATTGGGTCTTGTTTTTATTTGGGATTGCATGATCCATGCATTCCTGAAGGTGTTCATAGAATGTGTTTATAAAGGAGTCTGTGGTCTGGGCCGTATTTTCCACAGGCCCGGGGGCTTTCAAGGATTCCACCTCAGTTTTGAGGGGTGTGGAATTTGCTGTAGAGAAGTTTTACAATGGGGTTTTGTGGGCAGGGGGTGGGGTTGGGATGTGAATATCCATTGAGATTAGTTTATGGTCTGATCTTACCAGTGAGGGGTACACTTCTGGTCTGGAGCATAGAGTCCCCATGTTGGTGATGAACAGGTCCTGTATGTTTCCCCCTCTTGTGGGAGTGGTAACAAGTTGTTCCATAGCATTTGAGTGTATAAATGCTAGGAACCTTTGAGCTAGGATGTTGGAGCTAGAGTAATGCTCCCAGTCTATGTTTGGGTAGTTGCAGTCCACCAATATAATGGTGTTTGGAGAGACCTTCATATTTCCAGTGTTCTCAGGAAGGCCAAGTGGGGTTCCTGGGTTTGGGAGGGTGGTGTGTGCCAGGCTATGAACTGGAAGGCAGTTTTACCCACTGTTAGTTGCACATGGATAGTCTCTGATGCTTCTTGCTGTGCCACCAACCTGGAGGTGTGTGTATCTTTGATGAATATTGATACTCCCCCTCCTGTTCTGTTTCGCTGCAAGTTTTGGGGCCGACAAGCATGGTATGAGGTATAACCTGGCAGTGCTGGGGTGCTTTTGGGAGCCTTGAACCAGGATTCTGTTACTGCACAGATATTGATGTTCTCCATGCTAAGGACAGTTTCCAGTGCATGCATCTTGAGGTTTACACTGCTGGCGTTGAGTAGCATTACTATTAGTTTCCTATCCCTTGTGATACCTAAGGAGGTGGTTTTGTCTTTTGAACCTTGCCTAAAAAAGGCACTATGGGGGTAGCAAGAGCCTTTGCCAATATCCGAAAGCCCATGGGTGACAGGTGCAAGCTGTCCCTAGCAAAGCATCGTGGCTTGTCGAGCATGTCATCCCAGGCTGACAGGCATTGGAACCCCTTTGAATGACACCGAAGCTTAAGCCAATTGTTGAAATTGATCAGCTTGTCTTCATATTGTGGCATCATTCTTGGTGAGGGTAAGATGCTACTCAAGGTCAGGGTCATACCAGCTTGGGCCACATGCTCAGAGAGCTCCTCTATGTCTCTTATCATGTAGTCCAAGGAGGTATGTCTCAGGTCATTCACACTGGCATGGACACTGACTGAGTCATATTTGTACATGCCTTGGAGTGACCTGTGTGCTTGTGTTATGTGGCTGATCATAGTGCCCGACAGGCATCTCACCGTGACCTTCTCCTTGTTTAGCCTGGTGAGCGGGACGTCAGTGTACCTGACGATAGAGGCACCTATTACAAGTGTATCAGGTGTGCTGTTTAGCCTTAAGGGCTGTGACTGTTCGGCACACTGGCTTTGTGAGCTATGTGTTGCACGTGTTCTGTTCTGGGGTAGCGGTTGCTTGTGTGTCTGCTTTGGAGGTGTCTGCTGCTTAGGCAGAATTTTATTTAGAGACTCCGAGTATGCTTTCATGTGTTTATGTGTTTGGATTGCTGTCGTGGTAGGTCTATGTGAGACTGGAATTGTAGTGACTGTGGTTTCCTTCTCCAACTGACAGGTTTCGCAAGTACTGAGTTGAGAGAGCTTAGCCTGCAGTTTGGCTATATGGTTGCATCTCTCACATGTGTTGGAATTTGTTGGGAGGAGGAGAGGGTTGTCTGTGTACATGAGGCAGTTATAACATTGCCTCTAGATTCCCAGATTCACCAGCTGGACCGGAGAGGAGATTGACAACTGACCTTTGTACATGCTAGAATAGTATTGGGAATTCCTTTATAATTAACAACAAAAAGGGCCAATGGGGAACAAGGTACTCAAGGTGAATTTGTGAGGGTGTAGTGCTTTAATTTGTTAGTGCTGGCATATATAAATGCTTTAGTGAGTAAGTGCCAGGTAACTCAAATGCAATGTGTTACAGGTAACTTAAATGCAAAAATGACAAACAGTAACTTTCTGTCAAGTGAAACAAGGAAATACGTACAGTAAGCAATGCAGATGTCACTAGGGATCCACAGGGGCGCTGTAAAGCTGCGTTTCAGGTGGAATTAGTGTTTCAGGGAAATAACAAGCAAACAAGCATACAAACAAAGCTACATTCAGCAGGCCTGGATCTAGTCTATGCTACAGCAAACAAGGTGTACCAATTTCAGTAAGAAACAGTTCAAATATGCAGGCACTATAAGCCTTTAGCCAGAAATTCCCAGCTCAGATGGGCAGAGTCCAGCCTCTCCTCCCACAAGAGCGCAGACCATGAACCTTCGTAATGTAAAATAACTGGCCTGAAGCCCAAGTGCTTAAACCAGAACTAATACACATTTAGAATTACAGACACTGAGCCCTCAATCAGCAGTTCCCAACTTAGTAGGATGTATGCTACCTGTCCTGCCACCAAAGTATCCTTGACATTTAATGAGACTCACCTCCTGTCATAGTTAGTTCTGTGTTTTGGGGCTGTCAAGCATGGTATGAGGTGTAACCTGGTAGTGCTAGGGTGCTCTTGGGAGTCTTGAACCTGTTGTCTATTACTGCACATATATCAACATTCTCCATGCAGAGTAGAGTTTGGACTGCATGCATCTTGTGGTTTACATGTCCATCATTGAGTATCATTACTTCCATTTTCTTATCCCCTGTGGTACCTATGTAGGTGGCCTTCTGTTTACAGCCTTACCACTAGAATGCAAAGATGTGCAGTCATTACACTGTGGTAATTAATAGGGTGTACCAAACAATACAATGACAATCATACTGTTAATGCATCAGGCATGCTGGGATATACCCACAATGATATCATTACACTGTACTGTTGACAACATGATAATATTACTACACTTCTATGTAGTCACCCTGTGCATCAGCACCATGTTAACTGGTTCCTGCATAGATGTTACAGATTGCAGGAGGTGGCACAGTTTCATCATATGCACAGGGTGTGTACTTGGTATGCCTGAGTCTGCCACTGATACAACCAATCAACATGTATGTGTATGTGTGTTAGTGAGGGACAACAGTACAAGATGGGGCAATGTTGATGTAGTGTGTGCGTGTATGTGTTAGCCCTAGGTGTTAGCATTATGCATGTGTGTATGCATGCACACAGTTCCACCTCATGGCTGCCATATACTGGTGTTTGTGGACAGTCACAGACTGTACCTGCCAGGTCATACAGATCACTATCTCTGGCCACGGACACGGTACCTGTGCCTGGCAGGGGTGCTATGGACAGTATCAGGTACTAAGCCAGACTGGGTACTGTCATCAGAAGCAGTTGGTTGATGACTGGAGACATGTCCCTGCTGGGACTGTCCAGAGCCACGTGCACGTGGTCTCCTAGGGCGGTCTGATGACAGCACAGACCCAGCATTGCTGGGGCTGGTACTGGCACTATGGGAGCAGCCGCGGGTTTGTTGTCGTCCGTGACGACTGCCAGCTGCTGCTGTTGCTGGCATACGTCCACGTCGATGCCTCAACCATCCTGCATTGCCCTGGCTCATGGACATGTAGTTGTGGAACAGATCTAATGTGTCCCCCCAATGTCTGTCAATGACCTCGGTGAAATTACGGATGGCAGCCGCAACGTCATGCATAGTGTCATTCATAGCAGTGCGATGTGCTCTCAGCTCCCTCAGACCCTGTCTGGTGTACCGTTCCATATGTGACTGTGCCTGCATTACAGCCCGGAACATAGCTGAGGTTGAAAGACCTCTGTGGGCACGTCTGACAGGGGCAGTACGACCATGGATGCTCCCACGAGAACCCCTGGACATCTGCCTGTGTGGAACCATGTTAGGACTCTGGCCATGGCTGCTGTGAGGGGATGCATGTGCCACTGATACCACATTATCCTGGTCAATGCCCACTGTATGCTTTCCATCACCTAAGGACATTGGTGACAATGGATGTATTGGCAGGATGACTGTGCGCATTGATGGGGTTGACAGCTGTGTACTGTCGATTGGCTGACCAACAACGGACCCTGGCACACCTCCCTGTGCCATTACACAGGTATCATCATTATTACTATCCCCAGCAGCAGATTCAGGTTCCCTGCTGCACACCACCAGAGCAACACCAGAACCTGTGAGAGGAAGACAGGAAATACAGTTTACAATGTGTACAATAATGTTACCACAAATGCACACATGGGCACATGCACACATGCACCTGTGCTACTTAAATATACCAACTCCAAGATCGCGCTACAGTGTAGAGAATGGGAAATTTCCTGTTTCCGCACTGTAATGCACTGAAGTGCGATCTCGGAGTAGGTATATTTAAGTAGCGGGGGGTGTGTGAGTGCAGTGCTTAAACCTTTCCTTTCTTTCTTTTTTTCTTTTTTTCTTTTTTTTTTTTTATTGTTTTATTACATATTTGAACATTTGAATGTTCGATCGCTCAAGGTCGATCTTTAGCGATTCAAACATTTAAATGTTCGGATATGTAATATAGACCCTGAATTTTCTAACTTGCCTCTCAAAGGCAGAAGCTGTACACATACAAAAATGTAACAAATGAAAGGAAGTTTTAGCATCCTCCAGATTAACCATCATTTAGCAAAACACAAGTACTGGTACAGATGGAAGCTGGACATACAGTTCATGGCAATGTCTCCTTTGACCATTTGATGATTAATAAGTGAAAGCATATGGCAGGATTGTGTAGAAATGTATACAGAAACAATACAGCTGGTCATCTCTCATTAAACTATGTTCTGGTCATTCACTTGAAACTTTAAGCACCACCCTTCTCCCCCACCCTCCACTCTGGTTAGGTTATGGTGCCTGATAGAGTTCAGTCATTTTGTACATGCAGTCAATATTGCTGTAGAATGACTGTCTTATACAATTCACTCATCCATCCATTCTCAACCCCTTTTCTCATTTTTGGACATGGGGTTGTCACTTCAATGATGACAATCATTTAGAGCCAAGGTTTACACCGCGGTGGCTAGCCCTACCACAGTAGTTCTTCCATACCACACACTCGCACACACACTCACACTAAATATTTTCTGACCTATACAAAGAAAATCCTTCTTTTCACAAAAATTCTACTTATGTGGTGCAAGTAATAACTAAATCTAATATCTACTGCACATGACATTATATGGCAATGTAAATATGTTTGTTTCTGTCTGTGAATAAATGCATACATTTATACACATGAAAAATAATTGACAGTATACTTGTGCAGATGTATGTCTGGATTTTCCAGACATATATGTATATTTACATATTCTGTTCACAATATGAAAGCTCTAGGTGTGGGCATCCTGCATGTATTGGAGTAAAAAGTGGCCAAATTAATTAGTAAGCAAGTCAAACTGTTTTGAGCAGTTCATTGTCGCCTCATAGCAAGACGTTGTCCCGTTCAATTCTCAGCTAGAGTGTCTTCTGTGTGGAGGCATACGTGAATGGGGCATGCCTTCATTGAAGGTTGTGCATCAGGGCTGGTCACCCAGTACGTAAAAATTCACTACCAATCATTAGCAGACCGGAGTTCCGCTGTGGCAACCCCTAACCGGGAAAAGCCGAGAGACACAATCTTGCTGGGATACAAGTGGTCAGATGTAACCTGTGCAAGAAGAAGATGGAAAATAAGTATCTCCCATCTTACAGGGGGTGGAAAATAGAGTGCATGCACACAGTGAAGGTTTCCACACATATGCAGCCAAAAGACAGGCAGGAGTTAAAAAATAATGAACTGTCCTTGAGAATAACTCCAGCAGGAAACAGACTACTTGAGTTGTAGGAGCATGTCCCAAGAGGCATTAACTCTTTGACTACAATCACAGTCTTTCATGTTATCGAGTCTATATTAAATCAATGAACGCTTAAAATAGCGATTGCTAATTTATCGATCCTTTAAAAGTGAAAGCTTGAAATCCCGAAGACACGGAACAGCGATTTTTTTCCCAGGGAAAAAAAAAATCACTGTTTCACAAAAAAAAAAAAAAAAAAAAAAGCATCAAAACACTAAATAAAGTGGAGGGCTTCACCATCCACACACCCCCCTACTTAAATATACCAACTCCGAGATCACACCATAGTGGAGGAAATGACAAAGTCCTGAAAACAGCCCAATGATTTTTTTTTCCCTGGGGAAAAAAATCACTGTTCCGTGTCTTCAGGATTTCAAGCTTTCACTTTTAAAGGGTCAATAAATCAGAGTTCACTATTTTAAGCATTCGCTGATTTAATATAGACCCTACGTTATCTGGGCTTACTGTCAGGATGCGTACAGACAGAGTGGAAATGTACCACACAACCATCTTTCATAACTAATGCAAGTACCTTGACAATGGCTATGTGAATAGAAAGAAATTATGCAGATGCCATGACAGTTGCAATCCACAATCCACATCTGAATACCTCCAGGTTTTAAAATGAGATGGAATGCAATCCATAATCACTCTCTATACTTTTGCAGTGTATAGTACCTAGCATTTTACTGTGATGAATCTGCCTAATGTCTATCCCACACTTGTGCACCAAGATGGCATTTAGATTGGGACTACCAATGGTATTGTTTACAGCAGTGCTTTTAGGCACATTATGTTTGTACTGATACTATGGCTGTATGCATGCTTTTGTGTGTGTGTGTGTGTGTGTGTGTGTGTGTGTGTGTGTGTGTGTGTGTGTGTGTGTGTGTGTGTATGTGTGTGTAGGCAAGCTTGGCAATTGTCACTTTCTCCAGTCATTCTCACCCAATTTCCTCCAGTAGCCATGCTGCTAGCAGAACCTTGGTCATCTGGGTCACAGTCAGGGCTTCATATCTATGTATTCTGGAAAGTTCCTATATCTTGACCAATCCACAGCCACTACAGATAGCTATTACATGGTGCATTCATTTTCTGTCCACCAGGATGACAGTTATGAAGATATTCTAGCACTCTCTCTCATAATGTGCTAGGTATAATAGTCCTTAACATCCAAATCATACTATCAACATTTAAGACAAGTTAATGTTGTCTTGAATAATTGGCAGCCAGTGGAGATATTTGCTTGGACTTGCTGCCATTTTGCATTGAAAAGTATACTTTGGACAGACTGCTGGTATGTCTGGTTTATGTTTACAAACAAACACACGCACATACACAAACACACACACACACACACACACACACACATATATGCCTATGTGTATATCTCTATCTCCATATGTGTGTGTGTGTGTGTGTGTGTGTGTGTGTGTGTGTGTGTGTGTGTGTGTGTGTGTGTGTGTGTGCTTATATGGGTCTACTTCTGTTGTTCGAAAACACACTTTTTCGAAGAAGAGAAATGCGAGACCCACTTTAGCAAAAGTGCACTTTCGCAAAACTCATTTTACTGGTCTCAGACTGCATTCTTGCACTTAGTATATATAAGTAGCGAGGATCCGTTCCAGAAAACAAAAACCCCTGTACCCCCCCATACCCCCGCTACTCATATATACTAAGTCCGAGTTTGAAGTACAGTGGAGAAAAGGTATATTTCTTCGTCCCCACTGTACTGTGGCTTTGTAAAGTGAGTTTTGCAAAAGTGCACTTTCATGTACGTTCTGCAAAACTAAAGAAACATACCTGATTATCCTTTTATTTTCTCTGTCCCAGCTCTCCTGAACATTAAAAGTGTCCTGGTTTCTTTTTTGCTTTTAAATAAAAAAAAAAAAAAAAGCAACGAAGAAACAAAGGTTTTTCTTTCTCCATTGCATCCTTTGCACAGCACCTATGTACTGCATAAGTGTAAGAACACAGGTCCCATACGCATGTGCAGTACATCAGAAAACCCCCAGGATACCTGAAAAACATGGAAGGGCACCACGGAGGCATTATACAAAGACATTATTTAAGAAAAGTAAGTTTTTTTTTTTTCTTAAATTATGTCATTGTATAATAGCAATAACAGACTCTGTGATGTGGTACATTGAAGATTTACCCATGGTTGGCTTTATTTAATCACTCAGCCTTCACACTCATGTTTAAACCACACCAACCATGGGTAAATCTTCAATATACCACAGCGACATCATTGGTTACTGCTATAGTAATGTATGGAAGAGCAATAATTTTAATAAAATAATGTTAATTTGTCCTGCATACATAACACTTGTTTCTTTGAGTCTTTCTAAGTGTTCAGCATGGGACTCCCTTTTTGCTTAAATCTCCTGAGCAGTTGAAAAATAAATAATTAGAGAAAATGGAAAAAACATTATGCATACCAGTCTTGGCTATCTATAGCTTTCCATATCAGTTAAAGTATCTTTATCTGTATACTAACACAACTGTGGGATGTCAGCATTCATAAAGTCATCCAGCCATGGGTTGAGTTATTCCTGCTTGCACCATTTCAGGTCATTGTAATGATGCCTGCACTGGTCCCCAGGGTGTGGAATTGCAGTTGCACTGGAGACAGCCTTGGATAGACTGATCCAAGCCTGTGATTTATATTAGGACCTGCTATACTCCCTCTTCAGTAGCCTACTTCTGTAGTGCTTTACACTGAGTACAATGAATGTTCTTGACTCCTCTACACCCCTTCTTTGAGCCCTGAATTGAGTACCATCCTTGCCAACTCCTGTCATATGTGACAAAGGAAGATACTGCCAGCACAGCTATCTGGAATTTTGTAAATAATTATATGTCATTGGTGAATATCAAAATAATTTGTGTAAGATGCTTGTATTACAACTGTATTAGAACTGTATATTATGTGTATATTAAACTACTAGTACAGAAGTGTGTGTTGAAAAGGGTTTCTAAAGTACTGAGCTTTAAAAAGTAACCACAGTGTACCCTACTGGGAAAGAACAGAAATGTACATACACTATATTAACTGTTTAAATGTATATATTTTAACGATGGAAACTGGAATACATAAGGTTAACTTGCAAGACTTCAGAAAAATAGCTGAAATTAAATGTTGTCTTTCAGTTTCAGTGCAGCAACAGATGTAATGTCTGTGCTGAGAAGTTTTCTGTATTGTCATGGAAGTGTTTTGTTGTTTTATGACTTCCAGGATCTGAAAAGATCTGAGAGAAAGCCCTTGTATATGTATTTTCACAGGTAGATGCTAAATACTGCTAGCTTTCAGCAGTGGAGTTTTACCTGGGATGGAGTCAGATGACAAGAAATGATGTCATTCTGCAAGCTATCCTTGCTGTAATATTTTGAGATATTAATTTAAGAACTCTCTGAGAGAGAGAGAGAGAGAGAGAGAGAGAGAGAGAGAGAGAACATTCTGTATTTATCCTGACAACATCAGCTAGAAGATCTATTCACCACATCTGCCTTGCTGCTCTAATTAAGTAAGTAAGTATAGGGAACAATACAGTATAATTGTTTTAGATATAGTCAGGAATATAGCAAAGCTTAGCTTAGATATTTTTAGTTATTTATTTGAGGCTGTCCTACAATGTTATTTTAAATATTTCCTGTGATTTTGAAATCTAATGTTACTGTAAATGTATATTTAGTACTGGCTTGTTCTTTTATTTATTATTAAATATATTTTAAACTTTTCATTTGTGGCTGGTCTGTCTAGACATGTTTAAACTCTGAGAGTACTTGCATATTTATTTGGTGACACTGTGTAGGCCACACCTAATAACCTTGCTCATGGTCAAACTACCAATTGTATTAACAGTAACATTACACAGTAAAGTTTGACACCCTTTGTTAAGAGCTTTAAAGTAGCTGATAATGAGTTGGCTGGTGGCATAGCTAGTAAATCTGTGCCAGTCTTTTTTCAGGTGTGTGTGTGTGTGTGTGTGTGTGTGTGTATATAAATCAAACCTCAAAGAATGTGTGTGTCAGCTACCTGGGCAGGGACACAAAGCACTGTTGGGGCAGAAAGGGCTGGAGGTCTTGGCTTGGCCACTCAGCTGAGATCGCAACTGTATAGCCATGCCAGTGGGGAATCTTATTGGGGATCTGGAGAAAGAAGAAGAAGAAACCAGCCCCGGACTGACTGTTGTCTCTGTGTGCTCTTAAGGGAAATGGCACTTAACTGTATGTGTGTACTTGTCATCCTCCCAATGTACATCGCCCACTGGTACTAGTGGTGAGGATTAAGGTTCTTTTATTACTGGTCCAGTGGTGGGGCATCACACCTTGTCTGCACAGGTCATCCATCATCAGCTAAAGTGTTTCCTGACAATTCATGATTTGTTTTACACTCAGTGTGCAAACCATTGCAATCATACCAAATGCATTTGCATGATGGTGTGCAGACACCAACAATCCCAAACAGAGAGAAAGGCAGTTTATGAAATAGGAAGGCTAATATGACAGTTAGCATTAATTTAGAGCTTGTCCACTGCTATACTTGTTAAATGGTTTGACTTTTAAGTCATAAATTGGGGGGGGGGCATACATTTTATTACTTCTCACATATTTTCTTAGGTCTTTTACACTGATGAAAGTAATTTGTACAATATATTGTAAATAGAGAGTACATATTCTTCCAAATAGGTGTTTTTTACTCATTGCCACTAAAGAAGTGTTTTCCGACATGCTCATTAATTATATAGACACATGAAAGAGTGAGTGATGCTACACCTAAGTTAACCATGTATGTGTGTGACCTGACAAGGTCCTGGTTTATGCATTTGCATGTGTGATGCAAGAGTAATGTATGGCAATATACTGGAAATGCATATACTTGTATTACTTTCAGGTTAGATTTCTGAGTTCTGTGTCAGACCTCACAATACTTTCTGTTTTTCAGGTATACTTGTATTATCTGATTTTTTAAGGGTGACTATCAGTACAGTATGAAGTCCATACCAGAAATAAAATAATTACAGACACATAATTGTCAGGATACCCCCGTCACATATGATTCATGTGATATCAACTGCTATACATATTTATTGTTATGTATAGTTATCTTTATATTGTTAATTTTTATATAAATTTAAGTGGAACAGCATTGACAAAATTTGGAGTGTGCTGGATTAAAACCCTGGCTCATTTGTATTATGGAAACAACTGTTGAGCAAAATCACCTTTATCAAAAAACAAAGCTTTCAGGTATAAAACCCTTTAACAGAAAGGGTTTTTATACCTGAAAGCTTTATTTTTTTGATAAAGGTGATTTTGCTCAACAGTTGTCTCTATTTTGTTCGTGTTCAGCAGTGTTTGTTGCCATATTCATTTGTATTATGCTCATGAACTTATACTTGTTACTACAAAGAAAACTAGAAACTAGGCAGGAGGTGTAGTATTTACACTCATTACTGTCCAGAATGCTGACAGCCGTGTAATGCTGCTTACCATGTTTGCACTCTGGAAGGCAGAACAAGTAACAATGTTTCATTTTATCAAGTTACAATGTATCCTTTTTTGATTGCAGCAGTAAGCCATGTTTGCACATAGGTCAGCAAAGGCAAAAACACATTTTCTTAGTAAAAAAAATCATAACATCATTTATGCTTAAACAATAATGTGGGACTTGAACCGTGGTCTAACTCTCTTATATCCTGTGTGCCTCAACATCTTTACAAGGTTTATTACACACATAGTTGATTCACAGCTGTAATTTATGCTGTCCATATCATCCAAGCTGATATTATATTTTAAATAATAATGTATTTCACCATGTGTGTGGCAATCCGCACACTGCACAAATAATACATTTTTACACAGCTCTGGAGTTGAACTATCATCCTCACAAAACTAAAAAAACACAGTGGGAGTGGGTTGTCCCTCCCTGCCAGAGACACAGCTTTCTAGCAGGAAAGCAAGTCATGTGCAAACAATCAATTCCCATTTTCTCTACAGTATTAACAGGATATACACTTGTATATTCTCAGTTGGTTGTACATGTGTGGCTAACATATTTAGCATAATCAGCGATTACACAACCATTTATGAATATCTTTGCAGAGATGCAGCTCTGTCTTCTCTTTATAGTGTTCATTCTGATGTACCAAAAGATGGGTGAGAGGTCTAGTATTTTGGTCTTCTATGTCAAAGGATATTGAGAGGGAAATCTCAGCTTGTTCTTTGTGTAATAGTATTAAGCAACATCAACAAAAAGAACCACTTTAGCTAAGCCAGATTCCTGAACTACCTTGGTCAACAGTAGCTACTACTTGGTACCAGTAGACTCTTATTCAAATTGGTTCAAGACTGACCTACTTCATAATCTCCTGTCCAGTACTGTCATTACAAAGTTGAAGAGACATTCTTCTGTGCATGGTAGTCTGCACAGACGTATTTGTGACAAAGGTGCACAGTTTATAAGTCAGTAGTTCAAATGATTTGCTGAAACATAGGATTTGTTCATATTAATATTAGTACTGAATACCCACAATCAAACAGCTTGGACGATCGTGCAGTTCAAAGTGCAAAACAGCTGTTGGAGAAATCTAAATGAGACAATACTGATATTTTTATAAATCTGCTTAATCTCAGGAACATTCCTCATGACAATTTACTTAGTTCACCTGTCCACAGGTTAATGTCCAGACAAACCAGAACCACACTGCCAACTAATAACAATTTGTTGATTCCAATGGCTAAAAACAACAAAGAATTTAAAGCTCAATTCCTGAAGAAGCATTTGCCTCAAAAGTCCTACTATGACAAAACCAGCAAGCCTCTGAATCCATTAAAAGAAGGTGAGATAGTGAGGATGCAGACAGTCAAAAGATCTGACCAACTAGGACTTGTGAAACACTTGCGTGAGGAACCAAGATTGTACATCATTGAGTAAAAGGATGGAATTCAGGCAGAATTGGAAACATATATTACAAGTGTCCGAGCCAGTGCTACAGCAGAGGATGCAGACAGTGAAAAGATTTGACCAACTAGGAGTTGTGAAACACTTGCGTGAGGAACCAAGATTGTACATCATTGAGTCGCAAAGGATGGAATTCAGGCAGAATTGGAAACATATATTACAAGTGTCTGAGCCAGTGCTACAGCATCTCGCCTATAATAGAGATTCTAATTCTCAGAGTGAATTGTCTGATGTTCCTGTTCTAGAGAACATTGCATCATCTGTTCCTGTTCCTGAAAGTATCCCTGAAAATCCTCAAGAAGAACATTCCTCAGTGACTGTACCTGTTGACAAACCTAGTTCTAATTATTATATTAGGAGATCAGGTTGTATCTCAAGGCCTAATCAAAAATACACAACAACCTGGGCATGATTGTTATTGTTCTCATATATTTTGCATAATTTGCATGCTCACTCTGTTGTCCTTTTGCATTTGCATGACAGAGTAGTCAAACAGGGAGGATGTAGATAAGAGTGTGTGTTATACCTTTAAGAGCAATTCCAGTCCATGGGCACGCGCATACAAGTACAGAGCACGTGCAAGCAAGAGTGCCATTTTGAGTGAGCAGTAGGAGTGAAAGCATGCATGTGTGTGTGACGACTGGGGAGAGATGGGTTAAGGCTGCACTCCTAGTCAAATAGAATTTAATATATAATTTTATCAACTGTATAAATAAATGTAAACTACAGGCTTGTGTTTTTAAATGTAGGAAAACACTGTGAAATGTGGAACTGCAAAATATGTGACAACATTGCACACTACTGACCCAGTGAAGCATGTTGTATCCTTTCATGTTAGATTTTGGCCCGAGGGCAGCTGGATGAAGACTGCATGCCCATTGTTTTAAGGCTAAAGTTTATGACTAGAATTTAGATGTGGAAGGTGCTTTTATTGCTTTAGTTTCTGTTAGCATATACATGTGAAATGTCTTGTATCTTTCTAAGTTTTTGTGTAGGTGTAGATTGCTAATGCAGTTTGTGGCCTGAGAACTCAGATCAGGTGTTAAGATGATGCAGTATGAATACTGGGAAAACCTAAGTGTCAAAAATGATGTAATTTTGGGAGAGCCTTAGAGACATCTTTGTTAGTAATGTTTAAATACTGTTTCTCACAAGAGACAAGAAGCATTTTGATCTGGACATCTAACTTATCAGCACTCTGCTTATGCTCACATGTAAGTTTTTAGCACTGTGATATTTGTAGGAATAGTTAAAGCTAATAAAGATTAATTAGGTATTTTTCTTTGAAACCAGACCTGCCCTACTGTATTATTTTAAGCTTCTGTGTGATCTGTGAACTCTTAAGATATCTCTGTGGTGTAGTAGATTTGTCTTGTGTTTTAATTATTTATTATTAAATATTTTTAAAACCTTCTACCTGTGGCCGCTTTGTGTAGAGATGAAGTATGCTTTAGAGTACATTATATATTTATAGAGTTTACTGTCTAAGCCCTTCCTATAAGCCTTAGACTGTATAGTCACATTACCATTGGATATTAATATTGCACAGTAATAATTGGACACCCTTTTAAGGGCCTTTTAGTAGCTGATATTATTAACTGGGTGGTGGCAGTAATTACTACCATATAGTCTGGCTAAAGGGGCACAGCTGGAGAATCTGTGTCAGCCTTTCCCAGGAGAGTATGTGAAGATGTATAAATACTTATCTCAAAATGTGTGTGTGTCAGCTACTTGGCAGGGACACAAAGCACTGGTTAGACAGAGAGGGTACTGGAGGTTTTAGCTTGCCCACTTAGGCTGAGACCTGGACCCTATAGCTGTGCCAGTGGGGGAGTCTTACTGCGACCTGGTGAGCAAGGGAGCAGCCAGCCCCAGACTGACTGTGATCTCTGTGTGCACTTAAGGGAAATTGTACTTTACTGTGTGAATTAGTCATCCTTTCCTCTTTTAGGAGACGACCTCCCTGGTGTTAGTGGTGAGGATTGAGGCTTCTTGATTGCTGGGCCAGGGCATGGTCATCACAATGTTCAGCAGTCAGTTAGTTAGTTCATTTAAGTTTTATGTTCCAGTAATACATCCTGATGTGTTTGTGTGTAATAAATGACTTAAACGAACACCCAGCCACATCGTCTTCCCTCCAGTACAGATCATTTGTGTGTGTACCTTTAACTCCAAGTGGGTGTGGCTTGAGCCTTTAAAAAATGAAGCTATCACCTTACAGTTCTAACAAATACTCAATGAGAGAGGTCAAATATCAATACAAATGTGTTTGCCATCATGTATGCTTCAAGATAAAATATTCTGATACCTAGTATGTAGCATGATTTTGGAATTATTAATGCACATATGAACAAGCAATATTTGTCGCCTTAAGGAGCAGTAGGAGGTAACTGCAGAAATGCTTGGAGGTCCACTCGGCTGTAATGAGTTAAATACACAAGATGTGCAACAAAGGCTTCTAATTTTGCTAACATACACTTGTATTTTTCAAGTACATTCTAAAAGTTGTAATATGTTACAAAGGAATTAATATATGCAGTAGAAAATCTTCTTATAGTTCACTGTTGGCATAGGCATTTTTGGCAGGCATTTATGTACATTTCTCAGATATACAGGTTATTAACTTTCATCACAAGTTGTTGTTGTTGTTCATCACAAGTGTTTTGCTTAAATTGTTATTTCACACTCTTCTATGTTATTACAGAAATGTATGTGTCACTGACACAGGTGTTATGCTTCTAAGGCCACCTACAGGGAAGTGGTGGACAGAGTGAGAGGTGATTGGAAATCATAAATTGTTTTTTCTGTTGTAAATGTGTACACATTCTGATAATTGTGTTGAAGCCATATATACCAATTTAATTCTGTGGTATTCCTTTCCTTTTGTATGATCCTACATTTATTTGTTGCTTTGGGTGTGGGAGAGCCATCTACCATTTGTTTGTTGCCTGAACAAAAGTGTGTTTCAAGTGCTTTTCTCTTCATTATGTGTAGGCATGCTGATATTTCAGCGGGAAACAGAATACATTACTAAAGTGATATTCCTTGGTTTGGGTAAACATTGGTTTACGTGTAAAGGTGAGGATGAGGTGGGACAACCAGATAACATTCAGTTTTAATAACTGAAATGTGCGTTTCCAAAGGTTAATGTTGGTAAATGTGTAAGCAAGACTTTAGTTAGGTGATATTTATGCGTTATATCCTTCTCTGTTTTATGACCCATAGTTTTATAGGTTTATGGCACCCAAGCTTAGAAATCCATATAAACTCCCTTTCAGTGACTCAGAAAATGAAGTGGTAATCCAGGAATTCTGGCACCATGGCACCTTTCTGCTTGAGAGAGGACGTGTGGATATGGCTCACAGAATCAGACTTGGAACCAGTTAGTGAAGGATGTCAGTGCAGTACTGCATTGCACTAGAACTTATGATCAGGTGCATTGTCAGGCCACTGATATGATTTCATTAGCCAAGAGGAGAGCAGCTGCAGTTGCCTGTGAACAGCTAGCTACATGGGGGTGGGGTGGGGCTGGGCTGCTACTGAGCCCCCACTGACACGAAATCAAGAATTCTTGTCCACTGTCTGAGATCCAGACAGCTCACTGGAAACTGCACACCAACATGTGCTTGATGTCATTGCTGATGTGTCTAGGAGGATAGTTGGGTCCCAGGAGCAGTTTCCAGGTAAGCTTACATGTGGAAAGTTCTAGATATACTTTTATAGTAAAATATAATTTGATTAATACTTTCTGGGGAAGAACCTATTGATAACTTAATAGACTTATATGACACAGTTGTTCATTACACAGGGGTTGTGGGTAGTTGTGTCAGCCAAGTTTCAGTTCAAACTATTCTTACCAGACATATAGGCAATTGTGTATTAACTGTCCCCCTGTGTTATTCCCATTGTGATGTTTAATTTGTGTCCTTCCCTTACTTCATTTCTTTCAGGACCATCCTCCCTACAAAGTGTGGAGTCATCTGCACATGGTAAGCAAAAAGTGTTTTTTTTTTTTTTTTGCTTATTGATAACCATTCATCAGATATATGCATTTATCTGTATGTGTGAATTTTGTGTAATGAGTGTCTTTATTGCCATTCCATCTGTGATAGTGGGACCAATGTTAGTTTATTATCACATACATTGGTTTAATATTTTGTGTAGTATTAATTTCTTTTGTGTGTGTGATGCTAATTATCACAGGTGATCCTGTCAGTGGAAGTGTAGGACTTTGCCACCCGATGTTACATTATCAGTAGCTTGTGATGATGATGGTGACAAAACAGAGACACAGTTGGGAGTGCAGAGGTTGAATCTGACACTGAGGTTGACATTCAGCCATCCCTTGGATTTCTGTCAGGCACAGTCAGCATGCCTATGCATACCTAATCCACTGAACACTCAGATGTCAGACAGGTGGTGAGTGAGACACTTAATCAGGGTAGTCTACTTACTGTGGCTTCAGTGCTGATTGAGTCTTGCCATAGCCAAAGTGTGGGCAATGTGTCACTCAGGAGGGTTGATGGCGGTGCTAAGAGGAGGCCTGCTGTCCACACTCCACCTGATTGTGGTGTGTAATTATGTGCCACACAGCCATATTCCACTAGGGCCTCTGAGGACATGCTTATGGTTAGAGATGTGGCACAGGCTGAAGTGTTTGACTATCTCCGCTGTATGACCAGTTCAATGGATCATACAAATGACACAATGAAATGGGCAGTGTCTGTGATGGAACATCTGCTGGGAGGGGGACTGCATCCATGTGGACATAGGTCACCAGCATCATCTACTGTTAGTCAACATGGCCTTGCCTGATCACACTTCCAGTGTGGCTATACTTCCACTGCTCCATCAGTGGTTGAGCTGTCCACATCCAGATATTTTATTTATTTATTTATGTTATTTTATTTTTATTTTATATTTGTTGACTGGGAAAAGTCAATCTGAGCTACAAAATAGCCCTTTTCAGCAGAGGCCCGGGTAGAAAAGCTCCAGGAATATTGTACAATACAATAAAAACAATTACAGATACAATAACATGTTTTGCTGATATTTACAACATTATGCAAGTTTTGAATATTTATATGATAGGCAATGGGGTCATGGTCCTGGGCTTACTCATGAGGAGATCCCATCCAACAGACATCAGTCACATTCGGGTAGTACAGATGTGCCAGTGCAACTCCTGGCAGAGCCAGTTCTCTCGTATGGGGGCAATGATGATGAAATTTGTCTCTACAGTGCATGACTCATACCTGGCTGACATGCCAGATATAGAGCTAGCACAGAGCTTGGCCGCGTTCTTGTAGACAATCACAAACCCATTTCACCTCAAGTCCCGTATATACAAACACACACACACACACACACACACACACACACACACACACACACACGCACACACACACACACACGCACACACACACACGCACACACACTCACACACACACACACACACACACACACACACACACACACACACACACACACACACACACACACACACACAGTCCTGATGCTTGCAGCATATTCTGTTTCATTTGTCATTTGATAATTATCTAAATTTCTGTCTGCCTGTCTTTCTTAGTCACACATACTCAATACCTTTTGAGTGAGCCTTGCTTGCCTGCCCCCCCCCCCCATCTACATCCTGTGGAAATGATGATAACTGTGCTATCGCCTTGTTTCTATCGTTTGGATTCAGGGATTCATAAGTCTTTTTTTCTGATGCGCAGGATGTATCACTGACTGTATGCTTAGTATATATATATATGTATATATATATTTCTGATGCTCTTTTGAAAATTGTACTGCTTTCTTACAGGTTTTTGTATTGTGTGTATCTTTTATGTATGAGACCTATTAGTTGATAAAGACCAGACATCTATTGACATATGTCAGTTCTGTCACATATTGATGTCATTGCTGTAAAACTCACACACCTTCTACTTATGTACAATAGCAAATAACAGAATGCAAGGATCTGACGTTCATTTCTGTTCTTACCCATTTATTTTTCTGGCTCCAGGTTCAACACCTACCTTGATAGTCCCGCAGTTACAACAGTTTTAATGTGAGGTTGACTCCGTGTCATGCTAGCAGTACACATTCATTACATGGGTATGTAAAGGTTGTGAGCATTGCCTGGCATCAGTGTTACTGCATATATGTGCATAGAATGAAAGTTGTAACCCTTAGGTGGTCAGCATTTGTACTATCCATTGTATCTTGCCAGGTCGAGGGCATCACGTATGTCTACCAACACCCACAGCAGATGTTGGTTCCCCCTCTAAGTCCTCACCTGCATGTGCCTGTGGTGACTTTGCCAGAGGTGGAGGGATGTGTGTCCTTTCCCCTTTGTGCTCCTGTTGAAGCTGTTTTCTGAGGATATTATTGTGAAGGATAACAAAGACAGTGAAAATTCCAGCACAAGTACTGGGAATGTACTGCACCCCAATGTATCTAAGTTCCCTATCAGAAGAGTGAACGTTGAAAATAGCTGTCAAACTGTAAAATTCGAGAGCTGAGAATGTCGAAGTCATGGAACAGCAATTTTTTCCCAGGACTTTGCTGTTTTCTCAGCTGTGGTGCGATTTCGGTCTTGGTATATTTAAGTTGGGAGGGTGTCAGGGGCACAGCCCCCTGCATCAGGGGGTGTGTGTGGGGGGGGGGGCCCACTTTATCTTGTTTGTGTTCGTTTGCATTCGCTATTTTTAGCGTTCGCTGTTCTGATATATACACTGTAACTAGGCATCAGAATCATGACTTCAGCAGCACAAATACACATTCTACAATATTTCTTGTTTGAGCACGTGCATCATTATAGCATTCTTTAGTGGGTGTGTGTGCATTTCAAATTAACATAATCAGATGTGGTTCGAGTGCATATCCTGCATCCCACAATAAACAACCTTGTGGGATATCCACCCTAGAAAACCTCTAGTAGAACTGAGAGTTGTGCCAGATATGGGAGCAGTGGTAACTGTCAGGATTGCAAGAATGCACATTCAGGATGATTCCCTTAGCATTACACATGACCTGAAAGTTAATGGAGTGGAAGCCCATTCTGTTTATGTAGACTCTTCCCTGGTGCTTTGATCGCAATGAGCATGCAGTATATGGCACCCAGGACTTCAGAGAAATGTGCTATGGAGAAAATCCTGCATAGTTGTAGTTCTGTCCTCGGGGTATGGGGTAAAATGTCACTGGCATACTGCAACATAGAATTCAGGAATTGATGTAGGATCCTGGAAGTTGATGCTTGGAAACTCCCAGCATGTCCCCTGTTTGTCTCGGGAAAGTTCCTGTAGTTCATATTCTAAGTGCTATATATACCTAGGTCTCTACTGTGATTGGTTCCCCTCGTTTTTGCCCTGGCTCTCAGTTGAGGATGACAGAGGTTGCAGAGTTTCTGTACTGTGTCTCTATCCACCCCATAGTGTTCTACTATTTCCACTGTATGCAGACCTCAAAATGTTAAATGGGATCTAAACACCCTTCTCCTTCTTGGCTGAGTTCTATTAACAGCAGCAGCAGTATATAGTTGAGCCTTTTGCATATGCACACACAGAAGAGTAGCAACATCTCCTAACATTCCTCCTGTGTAATTTAGTTTCTGCGGCTGTATACCAATAGGTTTTGGAATTTGAGGCAAAGACCTGCACTGAGTGTACACAATTGCTTTATAGCATGTTGAATAGCTTCTCTATATTAGATTGTTTGATTATAATATAATTCACTGCTTATGCTGTAACTAACATTTCACTATGTTTACTGGGTTACTGAATACAAATCAGCTCACTAATATGTGCGCATTAAGGTGTAACACGCACATGGTTTTAGCAAGCCATGTAGGCTTTATTGAATTCAGCCTTACATCTTTACTATTATGGAATACCAGCATGATTCCCTGATGTCAGTTTGGATTGGCATTTACACCAGGATATTGTTTAGAAATTAGTTCTTGCTGAATTGTATTCTTGATTTTGGCTGTTTGATGAACTCTATTAATAATGCATTGGTACACTCCTACGATGCTTGCAAAATCTGTGCAAGGGCAAATAATTATACTGTTCCATGATAAGGACATAATCCACATTTCCTATCTTAAATAAAAGGATCATCTTCTGGATGAAGTATTCCATCCACCACCCTGAGATACAGTTTCCCAGGCAGTTTGTTGAGTATAATTGCTCTGTAATTAGATTATAGTGTTTGTCCCCCTTTTTGAAAATGAATACCAGTCCTCTTGTTTGCTGGTACTGTCTAGTTTTGCCACACAACTCAGAAGTTGTTAACCTTGATAATTTCCATGTGGATCTCATTCTCTGTCATAGCATTTTCACAGAAGAACTGTTTACATATTTATGGAAATGGACATAATTCCACCATCTGTTTCAGGCACAGTGCTCTCAGAGAAGGATGTGCACATCTGATTCAGGAGTTATTCATGGTGTTCCTCTCCCTTTAAACAATGTCCCTGTTTGTTTTAAATATTTATCTACCTTGCTGAGAACAGAATGAACAACATCTTGGCTCCAACTACTTCTTCACAACATGGCTCGACAGAACTTCTCTGAATCCAACAAAAGTCACTCTGCATGTCCATGCCATACTCCTCTAACATCTAGGACTTTTGTTTCACTGACTAAATAAGCTGCTGCCTTTATGTCTTATTGGTACCAATCAGATTTATTTAAAGAACCCTGTCATGCAGGTATTGCATGTGAAGCCTCTTTGTTGTGCTGACATTATTAGTAAAGATTTGTGTGCATCCCAAATTGTTCTGCTACCAAATAAGGTTTGGTAGACACTCCCATTGAATTTCTTGCATTTTTCAAAGTGAGCAATCTGCTTTGCAAACAAGTCATGTGACAAATACAAAATCAGAAGTAGCATTGCAGAACATTAAAATAATGGTTAGTGGCAGTGGTGCAACAAATAAACCACTTTGTTTTTGATGCAGAAGGCTGTGGGTTCTATTCTCACACCAGGAAGATTGATTGCTGATACTGTAATGCAGCATTAGGAAGCGTGCTGTACTCCTGAGTGAGATGTCCTTCAGATGAGACAATAAACCAACCACTATCTACTTGAGTTGGTGATATTTCAGGCGGATATATAAATGTCCCACAGCACTTATTAAAAAGAGTAGAGGTTCTTTATTTAAAAACATCATGTACAGTACTATTTACAAAGTTACATATTTACAAATGTATACAATGCACAAATTCCCATTCCTTTCCATTATTGTCAGACAATTACAGGCATTTACTTGTCATTATTATGTTAAACTTCTATCTTCATTATCTTAAATGAACCCCACTCCTTTTTCTACAACAACCATCTATTTCTCTTCAAATTACTGCTAGTCTCCATTTACCATTAAACATGATTTCATTCAGCCTTTCATTCCAAGTAGTCCACAGAACACACAATATTTTTATTATCTATTTCCCTAGCATATTCCTTATTTTTTTGCCTATAATATCCACAAACAGTCATCCATATTTTTTTCATTTATCTCTTTTATATGTTTAAAGAAAATTTCTTTACACAATTTTTCCCACAATTTTGCAACCCTTATACATTGTAAGAAAACAAGTTTTGTAGTTTCTTCTTCACCACAATATATATACAAACTCTTTCACTGTTTTTTATGGCATATTTCCCTTTAGTAGTAATTTATGAAACCCTAATCTCCATAAAACATTTTGGCATTTTATTTACTTATTACACCATACTTTTCATACTTTTATAGTTTTAACTTTTTCATTTGCTAGCTCACGCCAAGGATTAGCATAATAATATTAAATCATGATATTTTTGTATCACACCTTTCTCTCATTTTCTGTTTCATCCATTTTTATTTTCATAAATATTTTTCTTGATTACATCTCATTGCTTCATTTATTCACACTTTTCTCTTTTTTAATGTTTAATATAAGCCTGATGACACTTATATTTTGTACATCACCTAGTCCTTTGCTTTCTCTTTATTTAAAGTCATGCCTATTATATTTCAAACATTGATGTATATAACATGTAATTTGGCTACATCCAGACTTTGTTTCTTGCGAAATCAAAGGTATAACATTATCTGTGTAGTAAAACATGAAAGCTGCGATTTGTATCCCTTACTAGTAATATAAGTAGCACTCCATGTGCAAATGTATCTCCTGACTAATACATTCAAGGAATTAATACCCAAATATTATATATCCATAGGACATCCTTGACATATGGCATTCTTTATATCTATTTGTTTAAGTGTCCATTCACTAAAATTCTTACTTTATTTGTATTATATACAGAACAACATACATTCTTAATTTTCTTGATGTTATAGTCTTCCATAATTGTCCATAAAAGTTCATACTGTACTATATCAAAAGCTTTATTTAAATCTTGTATCATGATCTTAGTCCCATCAGAGCTGTTTATAACATTATCCACAATTTCCTTTAATTCCTGACATCCTTTTCCCTTTAAACAGTATATGCTATCTTCCATAATACTTTTCATTTTACTTTCCATTTTCTTCTGAATTATTTTGAAAAAAATCTTCCAATCTGTGTTGTTCAATGCTAAAGGTCTCCAATTTTCAATTTTATTTGTATCGTCTTTTTCCACAGAAGTTTAATCATACTACTTTTTCTTTAGATTACAATCCATCCATACATGTCCAGTTTTGTTATATTTATAACATAACATTTCAGTTCACACTTTTTTGCATCATGACCTGCTTCTCCAAAAATATAACATTTCCTCTTATTACAGTTACTTAGTAAATTATCATGTTTTTCATAGTAAAACATGTTTTCATTTGTCCCCAATATTTTACACCTCTGTTACCTTCTAGATTTATCATACTAAGGATATGAACATTTTTTCATTCTCCATTTTTAATACACTATGACAGTCCCATCCCCTGAGTCCATTATCTTCTGTTATCATAGACTTTGCTAATATCCATAAGTTATTTACAACGTTTGCTTAAATGTCTCTTTAAATTCATTTATTTCAACTTTAGTTTAAATTGCACATGCATTATGTTTTTTCTGTTTCTCTGTGAAATGCTTTAACCACATAAGAATTCCACGCATGTCACTTCTTTTTCTTCTCATACCCCCCCCAAAAAAAAAATTTCAGAGCAGAATCAGTCTCTCAAAATATTGTCACAAAATGTCTCTTTATGAATAAGAATAAAAGCTCTTACCTCCCAATGGAGCCATTGAATTATCCCAAATGTCATAACTGTCCATTTCTATTTCTTCTTTTTTCTGAATTCTCACCATACATTTCCTTTGCTTGTCAACATTTCCTTTCATTTAGAACTAGAAAAAAACTCACTGATGGTTACCAGAAGACAACCAACTAAAATTAGCGTAGAAAACATTTTATTAACGCTTTTGTCAGACTTTGCCAGAAATGCTAAACAATCTAAAACACAATTTAAATACTAAGACCAAACCCTTAATTAACTAATCAATTAACAAACAACATTTACTTAAAAAGACAGTATATCACTTGATGCTTTAAGAATTAAATTGCCAGTTTCCTTCCTGCCAAAAAACATTTAATATTTACCATTTTGTTCAAACCTGGAGGACTGTCTGACCCCAACTTAAGTTGCCATAAAGTTTCTCTCCTTTCCACTTTATTTTTCACATTACTCCCTCTTAAATCTTTTTCAATATGTTCTAAAATAGAAAAAGTTAACTTCTTGTTGAAAGTACAATCAACGGAATGTCTATAAAAGGCATTATTATCATCCTTAACTCTGATAGCATAATAATGTTCTTTAATCTGTTTATTTAAATTTCTGGTGGCCATGCCTATATAAAAGGCTGGACATCCTGAACACAAAGCAATGTATACTACATTAGAAGTGTTACAGTTGAATCTCCTGGAACGGAGAGTGTATGTTTCAAAGTGTTTAAGCGGATATAAGGTCCTTCGTGTATGTATCTACATGTATTACAACCATAACATTTATACATGCCTTTAGGCCTATCAGTTGAAATTAAGTCCACATTAGTGTCTTCTTTTTCTAATATTCCATAAATATTATTACCCTTTTTGTATACAAAACAAGGAGTTTTGAATTGGAGAAAGGACTTAAGAAATATAGGGCTATGGTGGTGGAGAATAAATATTTTGAATATTGTATTTGCAACAAAATACTACCTAAGGGGTTATGATTTTTTACGGCTCCAAATGGAGTGTATAAGGAGGATCTATTTTTTCAGGAGCTTACCACATTTTTTAAAAACACTGGTTTGAGTTCTTAAAACTTCTGATCAAATGTAACAACAAAAATATTGAAACATTAAAAACTGAACTTAAAATCATGGACAATAACATCAAAGAACACTTTAAAGTCATGGAGATCAGCTTAATGAATACATTCAAGTTTTAAATTCCATTGAGAAGCACGAGCAGTCAATTATTCAATGGAAAACAAAAAAGATCGATCGTGACTTAAAGGACTATAACCAGGGTACAGCTTTTGTCATAAAAGCTGATAAAAGGCAGAAATTATCAGCTCCGTTTACTTCTAACAATTTCTCAAGGCACACATATAGCTCTGAGGTAATAATCGGAACTGGCCCTTTAAATTTTTTTTAATAAATAACCTGTTAATGCAGTGACAGCATCTGAATCTCCACATCAGCATTATGGTTGCTGTACAACATTAGTCAGGAATGGAACAGCTATCACAGACAATGTACCTATGAGTTCAGTGCAAACCAAAAATAATTCCAATTCAAAAAACTTGAAAGAGACAAGGAATTGTTTGACGGCCAAACAAGCTTGAGGACGGAGCTGTTTCAGAAGTAACTAAGACATCTCATCTCCAAGAAAGTGGCGCAACAAAAATACATAATCTTACAGACTTAATATTCACTGCACAACAACACTGATTGTTAGAACTTGGCTTTAATTTTGTTCCAAGAAAGCAGGCTAATTTAGCAAATACCTTGTTGGAACTCAAGTTATACACGAGAAAACTTAATTTACTGTACATTTTAAGGGATATACAAGTAGAAGTTCCTAGGAGTATCAATAAGCCTTCAGTTTACAATCTGGCATTACACAGTACCTTAAAAGTGTTTGAACCTTTTTGTGAAAAGGACATAAGGACTGCATTAAATAACAAGCCTTGTTTTGCTTACTTTAATTTAACTAACAATGACAGAAAAAAATTGTTAGATTTTAAAAAAGATAGGGAGTTACGTTTTATGAAGGCCGACAAAGGGGGAGGGATGGTGATAATGTACACTAACGTTTCCAATCAAGCAATGGAACATATTTTGAACAATGACAATGACTATTGCAAAGCCATTTTTGCAGGCATTGAAAGAAGTTACAGATTTGTAAAATACAGTTTGTATGATTGTTTTATGAACAGTGAATTATCTGTAGATTTACAAATTTTCTTTCTGTGGAGACACCTAGATTAGGTATACTTTTTGGTATACCTAAGATCCACAAGAATCCCCTACATCCACCCTTCTGGCCAATTGTTTCAGCTTCAAGAAGTATCACAGATGGCACTTCTTTATACATAGATACATTGTTAAATCCACTAGTGCAAGAGTTACCCTCTTATATCAAAGATTCTTGGTCTTTTGTAAAACAAATAAGGCTTTTTAATCTTAAGCAAGAATTTATGGATGTTAATAATGAAGAATGTTTTATTATGACTGTTGCTGTAGTATCTTTGTATACTTCCATTCCACAAAAGGAAGGACTGGAATATGTATCAAATTTCTTACAAAAATACATTACGTGGAGTGATTCTACTGTAAAGTTATGTAATTGCCTGTTGGAACTGTTGTTAGAGAATAATTATTTTATTTTTAACAAGAAATACTACAAACAACTATGGGGATTAGCCATGGGGGCCACGGTAGCCCCATCTTATGCAGGTTTAGTTATTGGATGGAGACAGAGAGAAATTTTGCCTACTGTAGGATTATATTCTAACATTTTTTATTGTAGGTTCATTGACAATTTTTTTTATTATTATTAAAGGTCCTATTCATCGTCATGAACAATTTTTATCAGCATTGAATACAAGTAATAGTTTTTAGCTTTTACATTAGGTGATGTGGGACACAAAGTATATTACTTGAATGTGGAATTAGTTCGGGATGGTATAAATAAATCTTTTGTGAGTAAAATCTACAGAAAAAAGACGTACACAAATAATTATTTACATTATCAGAGTAAATCCATCCTACAGTTAGAGTTGTGCAACATCCCTGAAGACAATAAATCCCAGCCATCCCCATAAAATACAATACTTGAGAGCTAAGGTATCAGTATGTATTTAATCGGTCACATTTTTAAAAGAGTCGTCCTGAATTCATTATATTTCAAAACATAGGCACTGAATTTCATATGTCATCATATAATATCTTTCATTCAAATATACTAAATATGACGACGACAATATTATCGCATATGCAGGCATAGTAACCATTATGCAGTGATTTTGATTTGCTGACCAACCGATATTAGTTAAGGGCTATGATAATGCATCCTTCCAACTGGCCCCCGATTAAAAGAGTTGCTCCTCAGCATGCTTTTAGACCACACATAGCACTCGATGAGCAGGTAACGTTTTGGAGTCTCCTTGGCCCACAGTAAGCCTCGTTTATATATAAGCCTGAGTCACACTGATGTAAGTTATCAAAACTCACACTGAACCCATGGCTGATCAGATGTAAGTCCACTTTGCTCTGGACATTGGTGCCTCAAATCAGGGCAGATTCTATACATATATAGAAAACTTGAAACTGTCCTAGTGTCTATATGCATACTGCATCTGCTAACTCTAGTTTGACATAATCTGAAGATGGTATGGTGAAATTTTGTGAAAATTAAATTTTCACAGTATTAATATTAGTTTTTATATTGCTTCTTGAGACTATCTCTTTCAGTGTTAGTACAAACGGCATGCATGTCTTTGCAAATCAAAACAAAATAGTACTTTTTATGAGTCACAGAATAAAACGCATTTGCTTGTATAAAGAAAAAAAAAACTTGAAAACTGTGTTATGCATGTCAAGTCATGCAGCTCCTGTATTTCACATTTCATTTTAACAGTGACACTACAAGAAGTCTGTTGTTACCATTCTATGCCTCATATACTCCTATGTCAAATAATACACTGGGATTCTGGGTAGGGAATTACTTGACCATATGAAATATTATAGCAATATTTCATTATGAGTTCTGCATATGTACCTTTTTTGAAAATGTAGACTTCTTACAAAATATAGTGGAAGTCTTGCAGTATTTGAACACACTGAATATTCTGGTTGGTGGTACATGTATTTTTTATGGAGTCAAATATGACAAAATAGCATCCTTTTTCTTCTCACGATACACACTCTTGGGGTTTCATTAGCACCTTACCGATCTGCTAAAGAGGCTCTGCTCCCACAATATGGCATTTTCTGATTCAAAGACAAATTAGTCTCATGAGGAATGGCCACATTATGACCTAATTTACATATCTGTGAATTGCATTACCTGCCTCAATGTCCAGATCAGCACTTCCTGCTGTAGGTAACATGTGTTGACCACATCATGCAAGAGGAGGCAACCCTCATTAGTCAATTTTGCACTCACAAGCACACAGCAAAACACACACGCACACACACACACACACACACACACACACACACACACACACACACACACACACACACACACACATACACACACATATGCATGCACAACACAATCCCATTACTACTTCTGCAGTCAGAACATCCACAATCATGGAGGACAACTGTCCCTAATGCCAGATATCCATATTCAACAGCCTAGCCTTCAGTAAATGCATGGTAGATCACGAGCTGCTTATGGGGGTGAGAGGTTTCCTGGCCCTCTTCCTTGTAAATTATGACCTTTTTCAGGCATTGCAGCTTGAGATCCCTCCTGTGTAGCAAACAACTACCTGATGCACTAATTTTCATTTAGTGCAATGGTAGTTAATGTAGTGACAGTGCAGCAGGCTAATACAGGGGCTTCACATGTGAAGGGTAAAGTATTTAAATCTCATTTCCCTCATTTTTGTTATTTTGATGTATATTATATATGTGTGTGTATATATAAAAAACATAAATCCCCGGTTGCTAGTTGTGCTACAGGGTTTGACATCTACTTAGTGCCTTCTACAGCAGGTTCATTTTTCCTGGTGTCAAGGGGTTCCACACAACTTTTATTCATGCATGTTCCCTTAAGATATGTCATATTGATTATCTCTGCTGTCCAGTGTCCCCCCAACTCCTGAACCCCAAACTGTTTAGGTGCCTTTTAAGTCAAGTCATTTCCCCCATATCAGTCACTGTACAGTATCAGTGCCTTTATGACAAAATTCATATGTACTCACTGGTGTTTTGTGTTCCCCCACCCTTCAATCCCTGTACTGCTAACGCACCCATCCCCATGTTGCAGTAATCCCTACTGGTCTCCCACCCATTGTCTTTGACTTATGCTCATTAGCCTAGGGTTGTATAGTAGAATAACAGACAACCCAACCCACTGTCACACACACACACACATGCAGACCAAACAGACACAAGCACACACACACACACACACACACACACACACACACACACACACACACACACACATACACACACACACAAACACATATAGTTCCTTGCATACAGTCACTCACACACATTCCATCCCTAACAAACCACTAAACCCTATGCCTCAACAATATTCCAGAGATCATCTAATAAATGCAGTATTAACCACTATGGCAACAAAAAAAGATGCTGTCTTAAATACTGGAACGCTTTTCACCTTCCCTACTTTTTTTGTAATTAAATGTTATCATATTTAGTAATAATTTGTTGGTATTGACTACATTTTATCTTGTTTTCTTAATTCAACGAATGTTTTTCATCAGTATTGTTCTCTTCTTCCTTGAAGAAAATATGTTCACATGAAGTGAAAAATGAATGTTGTCTTTTAAGGTTTCTACATTCATCAAGAAAGACGTTTTAATGTCAGTTTGAAGAAGATGAATGTTATGCTAACATAAATGATAGATTTTCAAGACAGCACTGGAGATACACATTGGCAAAACAAGAATTATGTGGTATATCAACAAACAAAGATCCATCAAGATTTCCAGTTATGTGAAGAGTCTCTCTCTAATTCAGATTGGACATTTCAACACATCCTGTACATTTTATCTCCCAGAGCATCAGGATGTACTCATAGACTCCATGAGCAGATATATTTTCCTGATTTTTAACTTTCTGCAGATTGCTAATCTTATGGCCTAAGCAAAAGTGGATCGCTTTGCCACTCACCTCAGCAATACTGACCTCTCCTTAAAAACCTAATCATAGTATAATTGTATGAAACAACAATACTTCTGTGATCCACAAACTGATCACCAGCAATGTAAATTATGAGCAGAAACATTATATTAACTCTGTATTTACTGCAAATAAATGTTCAAAACGATATGAACAAAAGAATGATGCATGTGATAGAAGCATTTCAACAGGACAGTATATTTTGATGTGATTACTGACCTGGCAAACAGAAAAATAAACCAGTTTGACTTATAATAAGAGTGCCAATGGTGTACAGCTAATGGAGAGAATACATGGACACACCATGAAGACAATTCGGTGCCCATTTAGCAAGATGAGTAAGAATCACTAGTAAACAGCTACATTTGGCCAGACTACCATGTAACCAGAGCTTGATTCACAAGTGGATTGGTAGACTATGTCCAGAGATAACCAGAGCTATGTGCACAAGAGGAACAGATGATGTGTCATATGCAGAAATGGATGGATAATCAGAACCAATCCCAAAGATAAATCATTGACCTCAGACATGTTCCTAAACACATGGATGATCCTAGTTATTTGCAGAAAGATTGAAAATTACAAACATATAATCAGATGATTGAATGACCATAGCTCAACTGTTGGGAGGAATGACCTTGTTACCCCACAGTAGGATAGAAGACCTAATGAACAACCCAAGCAGGATGAGTAACAGCTCAATGACCTTTGATAAAGTAGTCACAATTCAGACTGTCCTAGGTCTAAAGATAGAGAAGTTGAAGCACAGGAAACCTAGAGGCCATTATAAATATTCACTAATTCTTCATCAATTAGTACAATATACATTCCTCAGATAGTACTCTAAAATGGGTGCATGAATTTTAATGATCTTCACTCAAAAATGAAGGAATTCTACTGTGACAATAAATAACTATTATGTATAGTCTTTTGAGAGATAATGTGGAAGATCCACCAAAATTTCTTGGTATATCCATATCGATCCATCTATTTATATCTGTCTATATCTACCTATATATATATATATATATATATATATATATATATATATATGGTTTCACTTCATAATCTCAAATTACTGAAATCTCGAAATTCAGTAACCCAAGACTATCCCAACAGAGTGTAGCCTCCCTGACATCACAGATGCACAGGTGAGAGCTGCCCTCTCCAAAGCAAAAATCACAGCATCAATGGGACCGGACGGTGTCCCGGGCTGCGTTTTACATGAGCGACAAGAAGAACTGAACCCTTACTTAAAATCACTGTTCAGTCTCAGCCTTACAACAGGATATGTACCCAAAGAATGGCATACTGTAACAGTGGTCCCACTCCATAAAGGTGGTGCCACAATGGACCCAGGAAACTATCGCCCTATAAGCCTAACTAGCCTGGTCTGCAAAGCTATGGAGCATATCATCATGGAACTCATAAACAAAAACATTGGGAACCTCCAAACACTGGATCCTACCCAATTCAGCTTTGTTAAGGGCAGATCTTGCCTCTTGAACCTGGTCAATTTCTTTGAAACAGTCACCAAGGCCATAGACGAAGGGGAGGAAGTCCACACAGCCTACCTTGACCTTGCAAAAGCCTTCGACACAATACTCCACTCAGGCATCATAAATAAGCTCACCAGCTTAAGTATCAACCCCTATGTCACAAGATGGGTTGCAAACTGGCTTAGGGATAGAACCCACGTGGTCAGAATTGCAGGTGCCATTTCAGACTCTAAACCAGTTACAAGTGGCATCCCACAAGGCTCAGTCCTGGGACCTCTCTTGTTCAGTATATATTTCTCTGAGGTACAGGCTAACACAGGAGGACTATGTCTGACAAAGTTTGCAGATGACTATAAACTTGGGCCCATAATCGACTCGCCGGCTGACACAAGCATCCTCCAAAAAGGTCTCACAGAGACGGATAACTGGTGCCAGAGCCATGGCCTAAAGCTAAATGCCAAAAAGTGCATAGTCATCCCCTTTGGGAAAAACAAAGTGTCCACAAATTACCACATAGGTGGTAATCCATTAAGTATGGAAGAAGTAATTAGGGATTTGGGGACCCAAGTAGATTGCAATCTCTCCTTTGACAATCACATTGCCAAAGTGGTTAGAAAGACATTCTATATAGCCCACCTTATCATGAAGGGGTTCACATCTAGATCAAGAGAGGTCATTGTGCCCCTCTACTCATCACTCATCAGGCCCATAATTGAATATAATGCCCCATTTGGGATGTACCTTACCCGACACCTGCTACAACTAGAAAGACCCCAAAAGTACCTCACCAAAAGGATCAAGGGACTCAAACAGATGCCCTACGCAGTTACGCTAAAGAAACTCCAGCTCTACTCAGTTGCTTACCACCTACTCAGAGGAGATCTGTGCCTGACGTATAAAGCCATGTCCAACCCAGAATTAATGGACATGCTCCACCTCAAGAAATCCAAATCCATGAGAACTACACGCTCCAGTGACTTAAACCTCAGCACAGAAATAAATAGAACATGCTGGAGGGACAGATTCATATCCCAGAGGCTCCCCTCACTCTGGAACAAAATCCCAATCCATGTCAGACAGAGCCCCTCAATGACCCTCTTCAAGAAGAATCTTGAAGTTTGGATGGGAGAACGTAAATTTGCCCCTGGGATCTCTTCAGTGTCACTGCTAGACAGAGGCACGGTAAGCTAACCTTAAATGGGCTATCTTCTGTGACCTACTATACAGAGGCACAGTCAACTAATCTAAGAAGGGTGGCGAAAGCCAAACGCACTCTGTCTAGGCTTGTAAATGCCCTAGGGCAGATAGCCTAGTATCAATATATGAACCTATGAACTATGAAATCGAACCATTCACAACACCGAAACTCACAATCCCGAATCGCACAATCACGAACTTACGTACCCTATACACCACTTAACATACAGCACACAAACCACACAACCCTACACTACATATAAGCAGGAGGGCAAGTCCTACTTATATATACCCCTCTAATTATATATACCAACTCCGAGGTCGCACATAACATAAACAAAAAAAAGCCACACACCACGCCATCCTCCACTTGCTCACACACACACATATCATACATACACAAGCATCAAAAAAATCCAATACTCACACTCACACTCACACCTCCCTACACTTACCCACACAAACAATGTACAAAAACACACACAAACACTCACTTACCTGCGATTTCAGGTACCATAACACTACACGTGATGTACTGGAAATTCATATGCGCAAATTTGAAATATTCAAATTCGTTCTTATGCACTTTCGGCGTTCTGGTTTTCAGCTTCATAGTCTCTGGTTACTGAATTTTGAGATTTCAGTAATTTGAGATTATGAAGTGAAACTATATATATATATATATATATATATATATATATATATATGGGTTCACTTCAGTTCATCGAGTTTCCGAAATCTCGAAACTCATATGGTGGAGACCATATGATCGAGTTTTCAGAAATTATAACATCTGAAGTGGGGGTTAAATAGAGTGTGTGTGTGTTTTAGGTGAGGGATTCTGTAGGGGGCAAGCCCTCTGCACTCCTGCAACTTAAATATACTAACTCCGAGATTGCGCTACATCGGGGAACAGGGAAATCTTTCATTCTGCAATGTCTGCAGAAGTGCAGAACAAGAGATTTCCTTTTTCCCCACTGTAGCACGATCCCTCAGTTATTATATTTAAGTAGGGGGTGTGGGCGGTGCAGGGGGGCTTGCCCCCTGCAAATAGTCTTTAAATGTGTTTTTTTTGTTTCACTTCTGAAGTTCGAGTTTCTGAAATCTCGAACATATGGTCTCGATCATATGAGTTTCGAGATTTCAGAAATCCGATCATCTGAAGTGAATCCATATATATATATATATATATATATATATATATATATATATATATATATATATATATGTGTGTGTGTTTGTGTGTGCGTGTGTGTGTGTATATATATATATATATATATATATATATATATATATATATATAAAATTATTAAAAAGTACTGCATGTTCACTGCAAAAATTAGACCACAGTAACTGCAGGACTGGTTGGCAGTAGCAGATTATATGCTTAGACTCATGAAAGGTACACACCCAAGTGCTTTTAATTGGGCTGGCTCATATCATAGTGTAATGAGGTGCTAGAGTGTATCATCTTTGAAACAATTCTAGGAAGGGAGAATAATCTATGAAGAAATTTCCAAGATAAAACATAAGTGTAGAACATGCAGTAGGTGGTGTTTTACCAATGCTCTTTTTAGTTCTGCACTTCACTGCTCATTTTTATCTTGGAAATTTCTTCATAGATTATTCTTTATTCCTAGAATTATTTTAAAGATGATTCACTGTAGCACCTCATTACACTATATGCCAGCCTAATTAAAAGTACTGTGCACCTTCATGAGTCTACATATAATATGTGCATATCAGTCCAATAGTTACTGTGGTCATATAGTTTGCATTTAACATGTAGTACTTTTCAGTGATTAATTTCCAGTATGCATGCAAAACAAAATATCCATTGTACTGAATATTCTTTAAAGCAGTACAGCAACATATTAAGGAATTTGCA